>NW_010158584.1:0-5273 GCF_000695765.1 Mesitornis unicolor
TATGTATATAGGTAAAAAGAATAAAAACAATATGTACTTTATCCCCTTTGGGAATGGGAGAAAACTATGAGCTATGATCATAGCTAGCCCAGATAATGTAGGAATGAGATAAGTCTGACAAAGCAATGAGAATTCAGAAAGATGCAAACTCGATAATCTCAAACCTTGTCTGTGGTCTGCATAGGGGCTGCTCTGACCAGTGCAGGCAATCCCCTACAACAGGGCTGTACGAGGTCTCCAACGTATCCTGCAGAGCTGACACACTCAATTCACCCATCAAATCCCTCGACACCCACCAGCGCTCACCCTTCACATGCAGGCTGGTCCATGAGCCCAGCTACAGGGAGCAGAGGATTCATCTCTGGCAGTAGACAAGATCTGCTGCTCCTCTAAAATCTGCTGCTCCTCTAAAATCTGCTGTTCCTCTAACTCCTCTGTCACAAGCGATTAGCTCCCACATCAGGTTTGATCAAATCCTGTATGTGAGCAAGCTGCGCTGTACCAATATCTATACATAAGAAATACTCAATTGCATTTGAAACACAAACTCAGTCCCAGCTACTTCGAGACCTCAGGCAGAAGATGTTTGGCCCTTCCTCCACTGTCCTTGGTTTGAGCTAAACAGAACTAATTTTCTATTGAGTGATTTTACTTTCCAGCTCAGTCTCTTCTAAGTGCCTGAACTTGCTGAAAACAGCAGCATGGTTTTCAGTATGTGCTGCTACAAGTGATAATCTCAAAGCCAATTGTCTCACCTGAGTGCTGTGTCTGCGCCTACAGGGGAAAGCAGATCCAAACCTGCCCAATGAGGTATTGCATCCCACACACGCCACACTCAGTGGAAAGCCCAGGGATCACCAGGGTCTCCACCCTTCCAGCTTGGACCCTTCCTTCCCTCTCCACCCCTGCAATGGCCCAAGGCCCAGCAGACCCTGCTGCTTCGCCTGCCTCTGATCCTGAGCCCTGTGTTCCTGCATCAGCTCCCACTGCTGCTGGGTCTGCACTGGGACTTTTCCAGTGCTCCCAGAGCCTCTGGTGCCATCATCGTCATTGGGGGAGGTCACCACTGCATGCTGACCACTTGGCCACTGGCTTGCAGTGGAAGGTTGCCAGCAAATTACTGCAATATCATCACGGTTAACACTGCACTAACAGTGATGTGTCTGCAATACTAATTAGCAATGGTGCTCTTGACCAGAGTATTGTCCAGCCTTGTTGAAATACCTGTTGTTCTCTGGGGAACCTGACACCCCTTGTTGTCCCTATGGTGCTCTGCCCACACGGACAGGCTGTCCCCTTCCTTTGACTTTGAGAAGAAGGAGTTACCTCCCTTTCCTCGGGAAGCAAAAGGTCAGGGGACATCTGCATTTAACTGGAAAACAGCTAGTGGTGCTTACACCAGGAACAGCTCATAATTAGGGATTATTAGCCCAGCAATATGGAATGATTGATGCAGAGTTAAAGTTAATGACTTTAAAGATGATTAGGCCGTTTTGTCACCAGTTGTTTACTGTGTCTATGGACACATAAATTCATTCACTTTAACCATTGCAGAGCTCTGTATGATGCCTTGTGGGGTAATAAGGAGAGTGACAGCTGTGATACTGTAATGATACAGTCTATGACATGGGCAGTGAGACCAAGTCATTATCCCAGGACAAGGGGTAATGGTTTCAAACTGAAAGAGGGCAGATTTAGACTGGATATTAGGAAGAAATTCTTTACTCTGAGGGTGGTAAGACACTGGCCCAGGTTGCCCAGAGAAGCTGTGGGTGCCCCCTCCCTGGCAGTGCCCAAGGCCAGGTTGGACGGGGCCTGGAGCAGCCTGGGCTGGTGGAGGTGTCCCTGCCCATGGCAGGGGGTGGGGTAGATGGTCTTTATAGTCCCTTCCAACCCAAACCATTCTATGATTCTATGATTCTGTGATACAAGGTGAGCATGTAGGAATATATGTTGAAACTAAAGAGAAAGTCCAGCATATATTTAGGTAAGCAAGCTGCAGCACAACTGAGGATTGTTTTGACTGTCTGAGGAATTTCTGCAGAAGACTCAAGTGCCACATCTGAAACCTGTAGGTTTGAGCAAAATTTACTGTTCTCAATGGTTACAAGAACTTTTGTTTTCCATTCCATTTTTCAATTTGAAGCAAAGTTCAGAAAATGTCTGGAGACAAAACTGTGCAAGCAAAAAGATTAAAAAAAAAAACCTTTCTAGGTGAAAATACCTGAATGTACATAGGTGAGGTGGTACAAGACTATCACTTCCGAAGGAAATCCAGTCTCATGACCTGGTTCAATACAGAACAAGCACCCACTTGTACTTTCAAAGGCAACAAGTCTTAATCACCTACTTAAGAAAAGCATTTTCTCACATGCTTCTCTGAATGTAGGGGAAAAAACCCCTACTTCTTTAAGTGCATTACTGAATCAAATCTTCACTAATGACCTTTTAGCAATTGCAAATGGATCCTGAGTGAATGCTGAGTCAGCAGAACTGCAGGTAGAAAACGGCAAAAACCAGCTCTTCTGTGTATGCCCTGAGGGGTAGGAGATGTCTCCCCAGTCTCACCTGTGAACTCTTCATTGCTTAAGGTATGCCACACACCCCCGCTGCTTTACACCCTGAGCTCAGGTAGATCTGTGATCTGGACATCAGCATCGCACATGAAGGGGTCTCCACTTCAGTGATGGGGAAATAATCAAGGGAAATGGTGCAGCAGAGGATGGCCCACAGAGGAAGAAGGGAAGAGGCAGACAGGGAGCACAGGGCCATGCCCTACACCATCTGTCATTGCTACAGCCACCTTGCAGGAGACAACTCTGTAATAGAAGATGGCTAATTTCTCTAGAAGTATCTCATTAGTCCCTCCCTTCCCGGGCTGCCTCTCTATTAAAATGTGATAAATGAATTCTGCCATTCCCAGTTCCAGCCTGTCCCCTTAGTGAAATGAAGATGAGTCACGCTGGCCAGGACTCAAGATAGAGATAATGATAATACAGAGGCCAGGGGAAGTATCTCATTTGTCGACTGCAGAGCTGCTCTGCCAGTAGTAGAGATGGGATCTCCCAGCCCTCCCATTGCTCTAGGAAATCCTGGATAGAGAATAAGAGGGTATGGAAAATGCATGCTCCCTACTGAAATTATTCTATATGCACTCTCTGCGTAATGCTTTATTATAATCTACATATGGCTGACCAGGAGCAACGAACATGGAGGGTTCTGATACTGGGATTGGATTTCAGTGCTGTGCAGGTCATCCCTTTTCAGTTCCTAGCTGTAGTCATGCAATAACCCTTGCGTGCAGGATGGAGTCTACTAGGGCTACCCAAGGACGTGCACACTGGCAGGAGCATCATCTTTGTCTGTTCACGAGGGTGCCTGGCTGTGCAGAAAGGACGTGCTGGAGGGTTTCAGTCAAGGCTCTGAGCTCCCTCTCTGCAGTGAGTAGCTGCTACTGAGAGGACAACCTATTCCCTCTCCGTGCACTGTGTGGAGAGTTTTGATGAGGGAGTTGGCATAGAAGGGGATGCCATTTGCTTCTCTGAAGGAATAAAGGAGGATCAATATTAAAGCCTACAGATCAATTTGTGATGTTCTTGTTATAACTCACCCTGAAACTCTGAATTATACAAAGACAAACTGTTCAAAATTAAAGAAGAAAACAGATTCTACCCTGCATACAGGATTGGCTTTTCTGCCTCTCCCCCTGCACCTGACAATAGAGGGGAATTTATGACTGAAATTTCAATTTCTACTTTCCTCCTTTGCCTTGGACACACAGAAACACCTTTCTGACTTCCATCGCACACACATTCGCACGCAAACACACTCTGCTGACTTCCACCGGGCATTTCATTTCTGGCAGGCAACTTATGGGTCATCATGAATCTGAGAATTTGACTGATTTTTCTTTTAGCACTTTGCCCTCTCAAACACTGACAGCATCTAAGAGCCTCTGCTACTTTTCACAGCCAGCCAAGCGCATTGATGTTTTGCCAACTACATTTGAATTCAGTTTTGTGCAAGACAGACACATCTTCTAGATGGGCTGGATTTTAATTGAGTAAGGAAAGAAGCACAGAAAGTTATAAGATGAGTAATCTAAGAAACAAATTGTTGTATTTTATCCATCCTGACTCAAGTTAGTGTCAGCATAAATAAAACAACCCTGTTCCTTCCCATAATCACTATCCTCCCTTCCTTTTTTTCTCAGAACAAGTACTAGCTGAGATTAGAGTGAAAAAATGTAGACTTTTATCTTTATTGCTTAAATTTATATGTTAGGTTTCATCTATATCAGAAAGACAGCCACCTCAGGGAAAGTCTTGGTATTTCCCACTGTTCTGCTGTGGAAGAGGTAAGAGAAAACTAAATTAATGCCAAATGTTGTATATGCTTGAATAATGGCCATTCCCCATACTTCCCACTCCCCAAACTTTGCCCTGAAAAAGAAGCAGAGTCATTCTGTGAGCGTACACTGCCTGTAGCAGGCAGGGCCATTAGCGTGTGTCATACAGAGCACCCAGGCAGAACGTCGCAGAGCAGAGTCTGCCCAGAAAACCTGGGCTTGTAGCAAATCTCAGGTAGAATTAACATTGACATCTGCAATCAAGTGATCAAGTAACTTTGAAAACGTTGTCTAAGAGATGAAAAAGCCCAAACTAGTCCAACAATAGTCCTGGTATACCCCCTCCTTTCTGATCTGCCCTAATTTATTATGTATTATTTATTAATATATTCTTCCATATAGAAACAGTGTTTTCCGGCTAACACAGTCATTGCATTAAACAAAAGGAACAACACATGCAAAGAGCTGAAATGAGGTCTCTGTGGGTGAGTCACCATGTAACAGGAAGAAAAAGGAAGAAGAAATTATGAAGGCAAACATCTGTGATCCTTTCAAAGACTTCTCTCCATCTGTCTGTCCATCCTAATCACAGCATTTACCATCCAGACAGCTACTTCAGTGAGCAAAGAGTAATTGTGCAGCCCGTACAGCTTGACCGAGAATCTGTAGAGGTCAAATGCTCCCAAACGTCAATGAGATCTTTCCCACAGCACCCCCAAACTGGCTGGTTGAACCAGGGTGACAGCACAGCTGTCCCATTGCTGCCGTCTGCAGAAGGGTCTTCTGGCTACCGAGTCCTAGGGAATGCAAGGTGTAGGAACCAATGCTGCCATATCTGAGCAAACATAAAAGACACAGCTGTCTAAATTATGTGCAAAAGTGAGAACAGAAAGGACATGATGTATGTAGAGAAAGAGAGGGAAAG
>NW_010158584.1:5304-6633 GCF_000695765.1 Mesitornis unicolor
GAGGAGGTTGCTACCACTAAGACAATTCACCTGGTTTAGAACCTGCCCTGAGGTTTGCCCTTGAAGTGAGCACAGCTCAGACAAATTCTTCCAGTGGCTTACAAATTATTGACCTCTGGTACTCAGATGTAAAGTAGAAGCCATGGGTGGCAATGCTCTGCTGGTTTCAATTAAAGGTTACAGCACAGGTCCCATGCCCTTAGGAGAGCTCTACCTCTATCTCCAGGTCTGTTCTAGATGGTATGAAATGGCCACTAGTGTTCGGAAATGAAATCTCCTTGTTTCAGTTTGCCAGTTCTCCATCTGCTGAGCTACCTATACATTCTTTCTGGGTTTTCTTCCATATTCACTTTATACAATGCTATATGATATGGCTTCTCTTGAAGAACTCATTATCTTTTCATGTATTTCCATGCTCCAAATTGAGGTTCATGTGCTTACATTTAACAGAAGAGTATGAGAAAAGTGGAAGATGATGCATTACTGCAAGGTATTCTATAGCTTGCACATATGTTCAATTTAAAAAGGGCTGTGCTCAGAGGTGTTAAAAGGTTGCTGGCTTCTGAGTGCATTTGGGAAGTCTGCAACAGGGAGCTGCTGTTTGATCTCTTTTTGAAATGTCTTTTCAGTCTTTAATAAAAGCAAAACTATGCTAAGAATCCAGGTAGGTGATTTGTGAATTTTCAGTACACTGCTGCCTCTGTTAAGCCCCCACAGGTTAAACTTCCAGATCTGTAATTTTAGAATCTCTCCTCATATTAACATTCCTAGGTGTATGGCATAACGCACTACTCATGTTTTCATTCAACAGTTTCACTCTATATCCATGTTAAAAAAGTTTCAACTATAAGACATGTATACACAGAAAACTACATAGAGATCCATTTATCTGTCTCAGGAAGATGAAGAGTCAAGAAAATTATTACAGAATATGAGTCAGTACCTCCGGAGTGCTGAATATTTTGAATCTGATTGCTGAAAGCCAGGTGCCAATGCTTTTATGCAGAAGAGAACCTGTGCATTGCATTTGGGCTGTATGTTTTGCTTTCATGAGCAGCTGCGCAGAAAATATAATTGAAGATATGTGGATCTGAGTATTTTTGAACCAAGAAATCCCATATAAGAATTTGAGAACCGTTCTTTCCCACAAAACGCAGTGGTGAAGAACACGTGTGCCTTGCATCTCTTCATCTCTCCCTCCAGTTCTCCTACCCTGTGCAAGAGACCTGCAACACTGAGGCAGGTTAAAGGGCCTGTATGAAATGCCCATGAGCAAAAACCTCTTCAAGTGGTAGGAAACTCCCTTTCAGGCAGAAAAGGACCTGGGGG
>NW_010158585.1:0-14329 GCF_000695765.1 Mesitornis unicolor
GGCTGGACGGCCATAGTCACCCCTCACCTTCCCCCTCAGCGTCGAGTGTCGCGATGAGAGGCTTCGGTGCTGCTCTGAGTGCTTGAAAAGCTGGGCAGGGTTGGAAGTAAGGCAGCTGGGTTCCTGGTAGCAGGGCGGTGTGTGCGCTTACACAGGTGTCTGCCCTCAGGGAACGAACCAGCGCTCCCTCATCGCTGCGGCCACGGTACCGCTGAGGGGTTTGGAAATAGCACGGTGTCTTCCCCTCGCTCTTAAAAGAGCTACTGCATGCGTTTTTGCCCTTGGAAATACCAGTGGATCCTTACTACAGCATAGCGAGTTGTACTATTTAAACCATACCAGGGTGGTGAACTGCACCGAGGTGGTTAAACACCTCCGAGCTATAAGTGAGGCCTGTGTCTTCCCTCTGATTCCTGGCAATGGCGGCGTTCCTCTTCCTCTGTCCTGTCAGCTCAAAAGGTTGATGGGGAAGGGCACAAGTAGGCAAGCTGGAACATTTAACCTACTTTTCCTTTCTTCTTTTCAACTTTTCTTTCTTTGACGCCTTCTAATTGTAGGTTTTTCTGAGTTCAGTTTGGTCATTCCACTCATCTGCGAGTACCTGCGCAGGTTTGTTAGGAGACAGGCTGATTTGTGCCATGGCATAAACTGGAATTAATAAATATGACCAGCAGAGGTGAATGGGGTAACTGTTAGTGCTTTCTTCGTCACATATGCAAAATTCTTGCATTTTTTGAGGGTTTGCAGGATGTATAACTTCCAAAGTTATGGTGTGTCTTTTGCTTTGCCCTTCTCAGCCCATCTTGAATTCAGATTCCTGCTTGCACACTGAGCAGGATCCGTATTATTTCTACTAGCATTCATTCTAAGAAACTGCCAGCTTAAAGATTTAGTAATTTTACATACATCTTAACATTTTACGTCTCTTTTTCTGAGGGATAAGAAAAGGAGGAAGCTTTGGCAACCACTGCAGGGATCTTAGCACTCTAGGGGCCGTCTCAATTCCAGCTTATTAGAATTAGAAAGTAATTTTCTGGCTTTTTCCCTTAGCTTCCTTCTGCTATTTGGAGGAATATATCTTATTATATATACCTTATTTTATATATATATTATGTATATAACCCCCTTAGGTTTTTAGGGGAGGTTTTGGCTACCATTCACTCCCTGTCCTTCTTAATACCTCATATAAACACCCTATCAGTCCCCTCCATGTTGCTTCCTACCCATTCCCACCTCCCACATCAGCTTCAGACAGAAGAGGTGATTCTGCCGTGCTCTGCCAGCCCCTCTGCCTTCTACTGTTGCTGATGATTACGAAAGCAAAGCCCAAGCACTGACAGCAAGAGGGCTAAACAAGCAGCAAAGATAATATCTGAGAGAATAAGAGGCCTACACTGCTGTTTCTTGCATGCACAGCGAAGTCTGGTTATTGCTGTGAGGAGAGCGGCCTGATCTGTTCCTTCCTGTTACACATTTTAAAACACCTGGGCAACCCCAGCAAAAGCAGGATTATTGACAAGCATTATCCTGAGCAAAAGGAAAATCAAAGCATTCTGTCGAGTTATGAAAGATACTGCAGTCTTCCTTGAGATGACCCCAGCTTTTAGCCAAATTCTGTGATTTGCCAAAACTTGACATTAAACCGAGGAAGGCAAGACAGCACATTGCTGATATTTCTGTGACATGTGCCACACATATCTTTACATATATCTGAATTGGTAGGACAGACTAATACGAAAACATAGGAAATAGAGAAAGGACTATGCCAGTTCCATAAGGTAGTTTTAGTAAGGGATTTGCTGGGATAATACAGTTAGGCATGTCCAGTATGAACTATGTAATTTCCAGGAGCTTGAGTAGAGGCAATGATGTGACTTGGTGAGGTGCCTGAAAAAGCACTGGCAGAACATTTTCTGACAAATTTTGTTGCTGCACAAAACCTTTTTGCCCGCAGTGGGAGGTTACCTGTTCAGAAGTGACTGAAGTTAGCGCCCGATGATGAAAGAACATTTCCCCTGTTGCTGTTTCTATAGGTGATAGTTCCTGACAGAGTAATAGAGCAAGACAGATACCTACCAGCTATGAAATCTTAAATCAATTTTAAAAAATAAGTTACTAGAAGATAGGAGGAAAGAGGACTGAGAAGCACAATGTCCCATCTAGTTCTGTGCATTCGTGTGGTTGGTAAAAGTGCAGTGGCTGCTCCCTACCTGAGGCCAGATTCCTACTATACTTCACAGAGAGGAAAAAAAAAACTCATCAAGTTTTTGTTATGCATTATACAGAACCAAAAATGGGTATACACAAAATTATTTTCCCTTTTCAGGTCACCTTTCAGATTGTAAGGTCGTTATAAACTGTCTCAGCACTTTTATAAACTGGAGTCTGCTCAAACCATAATGCTTACAAAGTTTCACTTTGAATAGGCCTGATTTTCTCTGTCATTTGTTTTCACTTTTTATTTCTCTGCAGAACATAAAAAGTCAGAAAAAGATTTTATTTTCCCCTACATAGCATATAATTTACATCAATCATCCCAGGAGGTCAGTACCACTGGGGTGTCATTTAAATACAATGAATATAAAGTAATGAAGCTCTTGCTGGAGTGGATGGCCACAATTCTTGGAGAAGGGGAGAGAGAGAGAGTTTCCAAAGCATGTGGAGAAAACACAACGGGAGACCGAGTGAATTCATCACACCACAAAAATGTCTCCATCCTGTCGACAAAGTCATTAAAGGAAAATGAACCATTGTTACTCCAGACGCTTGCATTCCTTTGGCATAATAACCTCAGTATAGAAGCGTTGGTGCAAAGAGAATTTGCACACACAAGAGAGAAAAAAATCTTTTTTTTTTTTTTTAAAAAAGCAAGTATCCAGATTATGTAATGAAAGAAACCCTCCATGCTCCACAGAAGAAACGGAGCCTCTGCAGAAGCCACAACTAATAAGGAAACCCTATGCAATGGTACAGGGCGGTTTCTTTTCCTCCTGCCAACGAGTCAAAGTAAATGCCAACACGGACAATTCTTTTCAGATAACCCACAAATGATGTTCTCCTTTAATGACAAGAATGTTTCTACCCTTTGCTGATCCATAGCCATCCTGGCTTTTAAGATTCCTCGTTGAGATTTCCCCAGTACCATTTGCCTTTTCATATTCATTTACTTCCAATATTTTTTTCAGTCTCCATTAAAGCAATCTGTGAGGAATGCAGGGATTAGAGAGGTTTGCTGTGTTCAATTTTATTTAATTCTTTGGCAAAGGGTGTCCAAATAAGACAAAGTGTCTCGTGCCTATGGTAAATCATAGAATATACCAGTTTCAGAAAACAGATTGTACTTCTGTGGATATTCCTCAAGGAAATACCGCTTTAAAGCAAACCACCATGCAACCCCTGGTAGAAAAGACAGCATTAGAAAACTGCAGCAGAAATCCCTCCCTTTATTATAAATTATTCCATGGTATGGCAAAGTCCTGTTTGCTGTAAGAATTAAAACAGTGGCATGCTAATTAAATTATCACCTTTATTGCCAAAACCATATAGGAATGTAATACGTAGAAATACATAGATTACATTAATTATTTTTTAAATACAAAACCACTACCTCGATTTAAGCAAATACTGAGAGGGAAATCTGTCTTTTATTTATTTTTTAGCAACTGCACTGGAACAGGGAGCCCACTCAAAAATGAGCAGAGCGCTACTGGGGAAACACATGCCAGCAAACACCAAATCATATCTGTTAATTACAACAAATGCGCTCACAGACAACAGCAAGCATGCGATTTATCCATCATTTACAGCCACTGAAGTGCAGGGAAGTGACCTGGTTTGCTGGCAAATGTCCCAATTAATTGAGCGTGCTATTTATTAGGGTGCTGATTAAAGTGTACTCTGCAATATAATAGTCGCGTATAAAGTTGCCAGCTCTTATTCACTCCTGGCTCATATGGATGAAAGCAGGAGAACAATATGAAAATAATGATGTATTCTGTGCCAAAATGGATTTAAGGCAATTCCACTGCCTGGAAATTAAAGACCTGGAGAAACAGAATTAGGTAGCATTGTGATCTTGAAGGCAGGAGTTTGCACTGTGTAATCCAGTTGTGACCACGAGCTTCAATTTGTAATAGTCATTTTCCATATGTATTAACACTCCTCTTGGAAGCCAACACCATAGGCAGGCCCTTAAGTAGCATACGAATTAAATAAAAATCATGATAAAAGCAGGGTTTTGTTCCTGACTGATCTAAGTCAATTCACTTGAAGGAAAAATTAACTTTGAGGGGTCCTTTTTGCAGCCACCTGCTCCTTCAGCCTCTCCAATCAACTGCCCCAACTGAGACTGTAGCTTAAGGCTTGTTTGGTGTATGCTGTTCAAAACCGTGACTTCCACAAATGAGGTTGGGAGTTTCCACACACAGTCAAGGAAACTTATGCTAATAATTGTATATATTAGCTGGAGTAACGCTTGAGGTTTGATCTCAACCAAGATAAGCACCACAGCAAACCAACATCAAGAAATTCTTGGTCCTGGATCATTCTTTACTTACCTTGTTAGGACTGATGCAAGACCTGGATAGAAGGCCCAGCTGGCCATGGTTATTAATGAACTTACAAATCTGCACATGCTTTTGGTCCTATCTACTTCCTACAATGGTCACTGCATTTTGGCAATGTCCTGCATTGTGCCTCTATAGCCTGAGATGTTCAAGGTTGAACTCTGTGATTAACAAACTCCAGCCAAAAAGGCTCTAACAACAGAAGTTAAGCCTTGGTGCAGTCTTTCTTAGGAATCTGACAGTACCCAAAAATATGCAGCTCTGAGAAGAGCACCCTGGCAGTGTGCTGGATGTTCTGGTCACCTGAAATGAGAGTAATAAAGAGGAGATAAAGCTTCAATTCTCCCAAGCAAGGCAAAGAGGCAACGCTAGAAGCCAGAGGCTCCTCTAGCTAGGAAGCAGACAGCTGCTTTAGCCATACATTGTCCATATGGATATCAAGGAACTCACTGAAGCAAAACATGAAGAGAGATCCATCACCTGTGTGATCACAGCTACCCATTGCTCTCGCTTGGCTGCCACCCTTTCACTGAAATCACTGTACTGCAGAAAATGCACAACCAAAGCAGCTTAACCCTGGCTGAACCGAAAGCGTAGTGATTATTCTAATAAAAGTGTATATTCTGGCAACAACAATATCAGGAGTAGGATTCAGTTTCAGGTGCAGTCACCTAAAATTAAGTGTCTACATGTGGGCTGTGTTTAGGTTCTCATTTTAGTCAATGGAAACAACATGGTCAGTGCAAGGCAAAAGACCAATTCAGTTCCAAAAGTAGACGCCTACATTTGGTCACTGGACTTGCTCTCTAGAAGCCACTGACTGCATTTCCTAGGGTTTAGTTTAGTTATCTATGTCAAATATGTTGGGCTATGCTGTCTGGCCTCCATCTGCCTTTCCAAAGAATGAAGTGCCTCATGTAGGTCCTGACTCATATGTGCCACTCGTATGTGTGGTGATTTCTTAGGTAGCCCAAGGCATCTGTAATGGCACTAGAGACTTAATTTTAGGCAAGTGAATTGAGCCTTAGATCACTATTGAGTTTAATAGGAGCTTAAACAGCTAGTTTAAATGTAAACATTTACATTGTAGGCAACCAAATTTAGGTGTCAAGCTGGAACTCAGTTCTCCTCCAGCTGTCATTTCTCCAAGGAAAATAACATGTATGTATTGATACTATTTGCTTCTATTAGATACAGAAATTGGAGTATTATGTTGCTTGCAGAAAATGTGCAGGTTTCTGAATCCTTTGTATCCTTAATAAAAATACATTTTGAGTTCTTTTGCCATGGAGAGTGGGTGGGATCCTCGGGTTATTCGTTTCCAAAGGACATGTTGAGGTTATTACGGACTCCTCTCATAAGCCTTTGAAAGTTAAGTGAGAATTAGCCAGAACACTGAGCTTTCCTCTGCAGAGGAAATATAAGCAGAAGACCTTAGTTCTTTTTGGACTACATATTAATATAATGAAAGTTTCGAGAATGAGCACATTCAAAACAGTAATTTCATGAAATATAGGAATAGTGCCAGGAATTTGCATCAAATTACTCCTGGACTGCAGAATAAATAACATCAGCTACAGGTCACTAAGGATTTAATTTCCTCAATGTCCTGAAACAAATTCATGTTATTTGACTGTGCAGAGCAGGTCGAATGCTGAGTTTATGGTTCCCCAAAACATTTTAGCCCTTAATGTGGGTACCCAGTGGTGGTAATCTGTGTACATTAGATATGAGATATAAATGTATCAGAGGAGCTTTTTTTTTCCCTCTGAATAAATGTTTAAATATTTAGGGCCAAATTCCATTGCTAAACATATGAACACAGCTCTCTTTGAGTTCATTGGAGTTGTGTGTGTGTATCTAAGAGCAGAACTTGGCCCTTGTGTTTTAGATTTTAGCACCAAGCTTGCAGTGTAAAATAACGTGTGATCTGTAACACACAGGAAAGTGGCAAGACCTAATTTTAAAAGAAGGGTACAATTACACATTTCTGTCTTTCTTTTGGGTAAGAAGCAGTGCCTTCAGCAGAGCTCCTGAGAATATCCTTACCTCTCCTCTAGACAGTCTTCCTTTTGTATAAGGTGCTCCTCTGGCAGCTTTGATCACTTCTGTAGCTGGGAAGCAGAGTAGGATACTTTTTAATTTCTCTGCTACTTCTCTCCAATTTCCATTTTACCAGTTACCAGACTTAGCATCATGATGAAAAATACAGAAGCATTTTAAAATACTCTTGGATAATTAATTAGATTAATTTTTAAAGAAAATATTAAAAAGTTAAGGTGCTGATTTTAAACTATAGGCAATGTGTTCAGATCAGCCGAAGGACACATCCAGTCAGCGTTTCCAATGAACCACTGTTACAACTGGGACCAGCTAAAGCATTTTTACTGGGAATTGCTACAGATTTACGATAGAGAACTCTATAATCTGGAGAGAGTCTTTCTCTAACTCTCTTTTGTTATCCCCCTGTTACAAAGTATTTGTAAAGTATCGAGTACCTTGAGTGCCCATTTTATTTATAAATCCTACACTTACCTGACATCCAGGACCAAGAAAGACAAAGAATGACTGCATGGTACTTGTGCAATCTTGTGTGAAAGCCGTAGGACACGCAGTCTGATAGAAACCTGTACCAATGCCAAAAAAAAGAGACAATACAAAAAATAGAGACTATCAGTGCAGTGATTGACCACTCCGAAATTTCTCCAGGGTTCCAAAATTCCTCAAAAATTACTTTCTCCCATCTAATATAGCTCTGGATGTTCTCATTATCAAAAAATACGTTGACTGTTATCAACTCTGCGAGCGTACTGAACAGTTCATATATTTTAGTGGGTTTTGTGGAAGTCAGGTTCCTGTTGGGGATTAAAGTTTTTGAGGGATGCAAGGCTTTGGGGAGATTTCTTACGAAGTTCACTGTCTGCTTTAGATTCTTTTTCTGTGGTAATATGCTAATGCTAATGGCATCCAGCACAGTAGAGAAGGATCTTGCACAGTTTTAAAGTTTTCAAGATGCAAATGTAAGTGAGAGAGAGCTCCTGTCTCCCTTCAGTCTTTTTAAAATCCTGCACAGATAGACAGACAGACAGATTAAACATTTATCCTTCTAAAAATGTTGTTCTATTTGTGGCCAAAATAATATCTCAGGGCATTCATTGCAAAGGTCAACTAGAAGTTCTCCGTACAAAACAGCATCTTTTATAAGTTTGAAAATAACTTCTGTTTCAATTTCCTTCCTCATATACTAGCTTATTCTTTGTGCAATTTCAAAAATAAATACCATAGGAAAAGGAAGCTTCTATTACAGTCCACTTCTTTAATGATGCTCCCATGGAGCTGGTCAATTATTAATGAACATCTAAGAAGCAGAAGTACCTGTAAAGGTCCGGTCTGGTTTGCAAAATTGTTTCTTTTGCTTTTTCACAAAAGGGCATAGAAGAGCACAGAGCCTATGAAGAGGCTGCAAGATTCAGTTTCATGCATTATGTCAACAGCTTCATGTGATCAGAGTATTGATCACTGGCTTGTAACTGAGGTACTTTCTTCCACTATCTGCTCCATCAAAGTCAACTTTTCTTTAAATTAAACTCCATAATCTTGAAAATCATCCAGTTTTGATGATTGGCTTGTGGCCTTGAGTCTCCTATTTATGTAGCTGATAAGTGATTATGTATTAAAAATCCTGTTCATCATCTGACATCCTGCAAGTCTACGTTAGCATAGAAAGTCACAGCCCATGCTGATGCTGCAGACTTTGCACTGCCCCAGGTTTACTGACTTGGATCTTTTGTAGCATTGATATTTCAGTAGGTGCACACCTACCCCAGACAAACAACGTGTTTTCGACAACTGTTGTCAAAATGCCGCCCACTCTCTGCATATCTTGGAGTAGTGTTGAAAACAACTGCTCTTACAGGGTGGACAAAGTCAGTCGAGTTCAACACCTATTGTAACAAATTCTTCTATACGCTACGAAGCAAATCCTGTTGGCCTTACTCAAGCAACTTGTCCCATGAGCCCTTAACAAGGCATGATTTGCTATGGTAAGCAATGAACTTACCTGACCCTGTCCACACCAGTGAGGCAACCATTTCTACTACCACGTGAGTGGATCTGAGGATGGGAAACTGGTTTTGACACCACTCATCAGAACCAGATCGTTTTTCCAGAGAAGGCAAAGCCCTGGTGACATAACATAGAGTATGTGTGAAATACAGTGGGGCGAGTTAAGGACAGGAGATCACCACTCAGAAAGGCACTTACTTGTTTTAAATTCAGAATGCTTTTGTACATAGAATAGTATTTAATAAAGGTTGTACTGATAATTTCACATATGCTAGTTTAAAAAAATAAGCACGTATATTGCATGCATATGTTAAATTAGGCAGACTTCATAGATACTAACAGCCCCGTTCTCTCACACCACTGTAAATCACTGAAAGCCACCAAATTACTTGTGCATGAGAATCACTTTAATAATTCTGAAAACATGATATACAAACACTTACTAAAGTTCCTTCTTACTTAATTTTCAAAATTGCCTTAAACAGTTGTGTCTCTATTGGATCCAGAGCATAAAATGGGATGAGGAAGGGGAGCAGGGGAGGACCACAATGATAGCAGCACAGGATGGGCAGCCAGGAGGAGAAAATTTTCCTGTCCCATTCTCATTTACTCTGAGAAACAGAGCAAACAGCTTCCAGACTTACTAAACATCTTGAACATAACTGAGAGCTCTCTGTTTATTTCAGATGTGTAAAGCACCATAACTTGCCAGTAAATCTAGCTAGGCATGCAAGTACATGCATGAAGATAACATATTCATAATTGTCCTATGATCATCCTTTCTTTCTTTCCTGTGAATGTGCCATAATCTAGCAAGAATCTCATGATAAGTGAAGTCAGAAATGGCTTTTTTTTTTCTTTTTCAGAGCTGCCAACTCTCTATTTTAGACATAACATCACCCTTTGCTGTAGCCTTCCACATAAAAGCAACACGAACAGTAACGTCTCTAAGCAAGCATGAATGATTGGCTTGCAGATTCTTTACCAAAAAGGCAGTTTATTTACTCCACACAGGTCATAAATTTCCTTAGAAAAACTATCAGTGGTAGTCGGCATGTGGCGTTTAGCAAACAGAGTTTTCCTCTGGTTCCCTCAGTCCGTGTTCTTCGATTGTCGAAAACAGTGGAAGGTGGTTTTCTTGTGCTGAAAAATATGAAATATTCTAGCTTGTTAAAATGGAGTGGATACAAGCAGCTGAAAGACTTTACACGTTCTTCAGCAGGGTGGGCAATTAGACATGGAAATGTGAAAGGATAAGGAGAGTAACCCAAAATAGCAAGTGACCCAAAGGCTTGCCTCTGCTTCTCTTACATGAAGCAGCACCTTATTCCATGAAAGCTCCCACTGAAATCAGTAGAAGTGCAGACAGAATACGGCTTTTCTTTCTTTCTTACCAAGAATTAAAAATAAATAAATAAATAAAAGGAGGGTGGGATGTGCCTTTTCATGTAAAGGGCTTTATCTGCTCAAAAATCACGCTAACCTCAGGGTGCCAAGCGCAGTGCGTTTGAAAGCGTTCCAAGGATGGGAAGAGCTGCTCCATCTTCTTCACTACAAAGGGGAGCTTGGTAGTAATGAGAGATGCCGTGGTTTTCCAAGAAAGGTTTTGCATCTGCTTTGCCCCCCGTGAGGACCCCTTAGTTGTCCCTCCTGGATACTTCCAGGTTATGTCTTTTCTTACACTGAAATTAGGAAAACGTTTGAGTGTCTGTCTTCACGATGAGTTTTGCCACGAAAGGACTGAAGGATTTCTCACTTGCTTTCCAATATGCATACATTTAATAAATTATCTAAATATTTATAAGACAAACTAGAATAGCAGGTTTTGGTATTACATCACACAAGCTCCTAATATCGTAATACTCCTAATATCCTGAGGTCAGAGAATCTTATTCACATCTGAATGTCTGGTGTTAATGGTGAAGATTTTAACTACTTGTGTTTCCTCTAGGGCCTGAGCAGCATTTGAAACAAATAGTTTCAAGCTTATTTTATTTATCATACCAGAATTATGAGGTGCATTATGAAAGAAATGGCCAGAGTTTGTGCATGAATATTTTTTTCTTTTCTATCACTTCAAAACAGACTATTAAAAAAATAATAATAACAGAGAGAATTTAGGCTTCTGAACTGAGAGTGTAAGCCAGATTTCAGCCTGGAAGGAATTTTTATGGTTGAATTATAGACTTCTAAAAGACACAATATAAAACTGAACTGCTGACAGTCATTCTGATCATATTTTATAAGCTACTATTAACTAGGATGAGACCTTAAAGGAGGACAAGATCCCATATCTATCTGCTGACTCTAGGGTTTCTTATCCGTTCCTCTAAAGCATCTCGTGCAGCCCACTGTCAGACGAGCCTGACTGCAGACCCAGCCCAGTCTGCAAGCCCGGCCATAGCTGCTATGGAGGCTCTGCACAATTTAGCTGCCAACTGCTCCCGGCTGCACTGAGCACGCGCAAGAAAAACCTCAACAATTTTCAGCGACTTCTAACTCGGCCAAGTTCGGGTGGATCCTTCTGGTCAAGGGCAAGAAAAGGAACTTATCTGATTTTTTCCTCCGTATTCCTTTCCTGCTTAGTAAAGCTTCCCATCCCGGCTCTGAAATAGATACAGGGATGATTCTAAGAAACGTTAAACTGTTGTGAAACAATGTGTTTTCTCTTAATGCTGATCCGAGAGGCAGCAGAACTGTTTCTGCTGGAAGTTTCCAAAAAACTCAGCTTGAGACAGACTCAGGATTGAAAAGCTCATCCTGAACAGTCAAAAATTGGCAACGTTACGCAAGTGAAAACAAGGTCTTATACTGGAAAGTGGTAGGCAAGCAGATACTGCTGGCAGCTTCACCTATAACATTTTTTCTGCACGATCTTCATATTTTATTACTAGAGAGAATGATTATTGTGATGTCTACTGATTTGTCATCTGCTCTTATGACTTGTTGCTGCACTGGTGTAGTTGTCTCCAGTCTCTTGGCTGCCAATTCCACAACAGACACAAGGTCTGTTGCCCCACACGCCCAAGGTCTGAAGATTGCACCTAATTTGGGGTACACATATATTATGCTCAAATGTGACCAGGATGGTCAGCATATTCAGGATTACATTATGCCATACTGTAAATATGATTATATTCTTGATCTTCTGGCCTGGCTTGACTGTGCTTAGTTCATAATTTGAGTGAGTTTTCAGGAAAGAAAGGGCAAAAATAGGCTAATTTTTATAGTTCCTTGAAGAGTTGGTTTGCTATGTCCATTATGTTTATTCTACAGTTGCCATTACCATATCATAGAATCACAGAATGGTTTGGGGGACCTTAAAGCTCCCCCAGTCCAACCCCTGCCATGGGCAGGGACATCTCCACCAGCCCAGGCTGCCCAAAGCCCCGTCCAACCTGGCCTTGAACACTGCCAGGGAGGGGGCATCCACAGCTTCCCTGGGCAACCTGTGCCAGTGTCTCACCACCCTCACAGTAAAGAATTTCTTCCTAATACCCAGTCTAGATCCCCTCTTCCAGATTAAAACCATTCCCCCTTGTTCTATCGCTACCTGCCCTTGTAAAATACTCGCTGCTTCTACTACGCTCCTATAGACAGCACCATTTCTTTCACTGTTGTATGTTTTCATTCTTTTTAAAACATGTCTTGCGCTATTTGGTGTTTCGCTATTCAAGGCTCATGTTCTTAACAAAGAGTCTGCCTAAAATTATTTCTGCCGTCCATGCTACTGAGAATAGGTTTACAATGGGAATCCTCACCATTGCGACACCGAGAGAGTCAGGACCTGGCAGTGTGCTTGTGGTTGGGGCCACTAAGAACAACCTCTCCCACTCAAGACTTATGTCTCGTAGGATCTTCTGTCTGAGCTCTATGGAGCTTGTGTCTGGCCAGAGTGCACTTCATCAGTCTCTTAAAAACCAGCATGCAAAACGTGGGCACTCTGCAAGGTTCCAAATGTATAAACCCTTTTTTAATGGCAAACAGGTTGCATCACCCACTTTCCCCACAGTTAGGCAAGGGGACCAGTTTTTGTTGAGGTCAACAGAAAAAATAACCGTGAAGTTTCTGGCTCATGCTGCTTTTATACGTACTGAAAGAAGGAGAAAAAAAAGAAAAGAAAATTTAAGCTTTTGTTTTTTATCTCTAAAGCAACATGCTGATTTTGTCTGAAATCATTAAAGGAAAAAAAAAAGATTACTTTTTCCTCATTCTGAAGTTAGTTACACAGAAGTTGGGAGGAGGATAAATGGAATGGGATAAAGTCAATCTTGCCATTAAAAAAAAGGTTGTCCCCAACTGTGAGGATCCTAACAGCTTTCTACAGCTTATTTTTATTTTGCATGTGGCAAGCAAAAAGTAATATAATTTACTTGAAAAAAACCAGGCCAAACATTTTTCTAACTGTATTACACATTCAGGTTTTACTGCCCGAAAACACAGGCCATGCTTTCTCTTTCAAACCCTGTTAGAAGATGAGGAGTGGGCCCATGTTTCTTTCCTTTGCAATGATGACACCGTCATGTTCTGCTTTAAACCTCACCAAAATACCTGCAGTCCCAATGGGGCATAAGAGGTTGCAGGCAGGGAGGGAGATGGGAGAAATGCTACAGTAGGACCGAGCCCTGGCCTTGCAGTCCATCCCTATTAGAAAAGCAGAAAATAAATCCTTTAGGGAAAAAAAAATTCAGAAGCAGTAACTGTTTGCTTTGCTGTTTGTATAACGTGCGTTTCCCCGCATGCCATGGAAAAGCCGACGATTTTTCAGTGTGACACGGCAGGTTTCTTACCAGCTTTTGGAATTTTTCTCCCGGTGTTATTGGTGTCCTTTACAGCTGCAGAGCCCTGCTGATCTTTGGACTTTTGA
Source organism: Mesitornis unicolor (assembly GCF_000695765.1). Lineage (NCBI taxonomy): Eukaryota > Metazoa > Chordata > Aves > Mesitornithiformes > Mesitornithidae > Mesitornis > Mesitornis unicolor. The sequence continues at coordinate 13,498 of NW_010158585.1, forward strand.
GAATTTGACACATATTTTTCTATCTCTAAAGGTATATGGTAATGGTTAATACCCCATTTTATACTGAAGTAAAACTTGCTAAAAGGCTTGTTCAAGGTTACAGAGCAAGGCAGCACCAAATCCTGAGACAGAAAGCAAGAGTCTCAGCTCTCAGCCCTCGCTTCCTCCTGCAAATACTGTGGGAAAAAGTCATATTATCAAGACTTATATTTTTTTTAATGTAATGATTTTCTAGCCTGTCTTTCAAAATTTCATGCTTATATTTGTATCAGGGTCTGTAAACCCTAAAAAACAGTGCATGGTGCTGAAATATTACACGCTTTCAACTAATTTTGGGACACAAAGAATCTTCTTTTATCTGGGCAGTAAATCAATGGGGCAGGGACACAGTAGTCAAACAAACCATAGTAATCCAGAGTCTGGCTACGAATGCTGTAGTTACAGAGCTCACTACCTGCTTAACAGCCCAAATAACGTGCAAATCTAGAGTAAATCTAGAGTTACTATTTGTCATACTTAAGAAAAAGCAAAGAATAGCTGGGCAAAGAGTCAATTTACAACCAAAGCGAAAGTAAGGCACTGCCAAGAGACACTGGAGCTTATCTTGCCCCTGCTGAAATGAATGGAAGTTTGGGCAAAACCTTCTCGAGCATTAAGCTTGCTGAAAAGTTCACACGTTTTGGCTCGATGCACATTTTCACGAGTGAATTAGAAAGTTTGGGAAGGTAGATGTCGGAAAGAGAATATTGGCAAGTCCTTAACTAAAGTAATAATCGCTGACATTGCTGTAGTCACGCTGACTAAAAATATCCAATACCATAACAAACCTGCT
>NW_010158585.1:14360-15958 GCF_000695765.1 Mesitornis unicolor
TGCTGAACCCATTCATTTTTTTCCTGTTTCACAAAGTTTTTTAAATACATAGAGAAGCTCAAAATAAATTCTGTATTCATTATATTTACAGTCCTACAAACTGGCATCAAAACTGCTTATTTAGGGAACATCATCCAGGTTAGAATCTTTCAAATGTGGCGATTATTTTTCATCTTGATGCTTGCAACAGGAGCATGCTGGGCCCGTGTTTTACAAACGTACCAGTAAACAAACTCAGTGCTCTTGAAAACATTACCTGTTTGTCCAGAAGCAACCTAATTATGGCTGTATTCAGAACAGAGTTTAAGGGAAAAATCTAAAAGACAATTGAAACTGCAGCAGATGTAGCCTTGCTAATGCAAATCCTATTTTAGAAAGTGGATCTGAAGGTGTTTGTTAAGACACAATTTGCCGTGCAAGCACATTTTTTTTTTCACAAACCTCCCGCAATTCTCTGACATCTTAAAATACGGCCCATTCTGCAACCAGGGCTAAAATTCCGAGAATAAAACCTGAGGAAAGCCAAGCAGCAGGGTTGCTCTCCATTTCAGCCAAATCCAACCCAAAGTTCCGGATTGTATATATATATCATAACATAAATTACTATTTCTGAAAAGTCCTATCCAGCTTTTATGCAGGTCCATAAACATTACTGGTACTTTTATTAATTTGTCCACAACCATTTAAATAAAATTCTAGTGCTCTGAGCTGTGATCTGTTCCAGGCTGTATAAGTTCCTGTTAAATGTGTAAATGTTCAGCAGAAAGATATTTTTGCACGGAGACTGAAAATCAGCTGTGCCAGATACCTGAAACGTTGTTAGGGCGTTCAGTGGAAAATTTTATTTCGACATTATAAATAACCGTGGACTATTTTAAGTGACCTTACACTGGTAGCTTCCAATAACTTATTTTACTTTGTCCTAATTAAGTTTTTATTTTATTTTAGTAGGAAGAGAAGCAACTGTAAAACTTTTAGTGTGACTAATTAAAAGTGGAAATGTATCTTCTTGTTTGAAGTAAAATAAATCATGATTGTCAGGCTTATATAGTATTTGGATATAAGACAACCTCTTGCCTTCTCGCTAGCACCTCTGGAGTGGCTCTAAGGGAATTTATTTCCCCTCCAGCCAAAGGTGGGGAAAAAGCCAAAAGAACCTATGATCATAAATATTTTACCAAAATAACGATGAAAAAAATACGTTTTCTGTATTGCAACTAAAGCAAACCAGAGCTTCTGAATATACTGGTCCTTAGAGGTGAGGAGTAATTGTCCTCTGGAAATGCCTGTGGCCAATTTAGGGGGGGGGAAGCAGATCCCTATGGTTGTCGGAGAAACGGGACAAGCTCGGGAGGGGTTTGCGGTGTTATCCACAGCAATTGCATTTTCGCAACGGGATTGAAAACCTCCACAGTCCCGCTGGTGCTGCACCAGGGATAGGAAAAACAAAAGAAAAAAAAACGGGGAAAAAAAAAGAAAAAAAGGTGACGGGGGAAGAGAGAAAAAAAATTAAAAAAGAGGAAAAAAGGGAAAATAAAAGAGGAGGACATAGGTCCCTGCGAGGCAATGGGTCAGGGGCTGTTACTCCCCATTTCAAG
>NW_010158586.1:0-7258 GCF_000695765.1 Mesitornis unicolor
TGTGTAAACAGTTATCTCCACGCTTTGAGTAACTTACCTCTTCTTCTGGAATGATACACCTGCCTTTTGCATCAGAAGTCTGTGTGGCTTAAATAATGTGTACTCAGTTATTTTGTCTTTTATTTATTGTTTTTGTTGTTGTTATTATTTTGTCAACAAATAATTTTGGATTTTTCTTAACTTCAGCCTTGCTATTTTTCACAAGCTCATTAGACAGGTAGGACAAAAAGAAAAGCCCGAGCCTAGCCTCTCCTTACTCTAGCATCTTAGCAATGAAAATGTGTTCTAATTATATTCAGCTCCTGCACAAAAGGCTTAGCCACTCGAAGTTAATAAGGTGTAATGACTTCCCGCCCCACAGAGTGTTCAACCTGCCATGCAGCTCCTGCTCTGAGGCAGCCATGTGATGGACGGAGTGGGGAAAGGCAACAGCAAGAGCGGCTCTGAGGATAATTGTTAGCAGATCTGAGCGCCTTAGATTTCACTTGCTCGTTCAAAAACAACCAGGGCCCCTTTAACAACACTCAGGGAAATTTCTCAAAAGAGCGGACTCCTGCTCCAAACAATTATTAGCACCATGTCATCATTATGTTAGCTGTAATGACAGGTATGACTCCCTTTGATCTGCAGGTGCATGGCCTGGCCTGTTGGGTGGCACCAGCATGCAGCTGGATGCCTGGGATTCCCACAGACCTCCTGGCCTAGTTTCGATCAAAACCCCAACACAAGGAGGCAGGTTCCCTCCAGCCCTTTAGACCCTTGCTGTGGAGGTACTGCAGCTCTGCCGGCTCACCACAAGCCCAGCACAGCCCAGAAGAGGCCAGGTCGAAGAGGCACTGCTAGCAGTTGCCCGTGGCAACTGTAATCCTACAGTCTTGCTAGTTTGCAGTCCCCTGCAAAGCCACAGCTCTCACTGCTGATGGCTCCTGCTTTTGCTGAGAGAAAACGAGGGGATGGGGATGTTTCTTGTTGTGGGATGGAGAGAAATGGGGATGGCAGAATGGGCCCTAATGGCAGCAGTGTTTGCTGCCCCAGCTTCTGTGCAGCCAGCAGCAGTGAGACAAAAAACCCAGATCCCCAGGATTTTCCTGTCTGGCTTTACTATCACACCTCAGCCACCTAAGAGCATCCCAACCCTGTCTGTCTGTCTGTCTGTCCTTGGATTGGGAGGGTTCAATTTCGCCTACGTTACAGGGAAGCCTTGAGTTGGCTCTTGACTCAGCTGTTTGGTGAGCTGGATTTCCTTCTAGTCCAGGCACCTGACCTGAAATCTAGTTAAATTGAAATGTCTGACTAGTCTCTCACTTTTGCTCTTATTCCTGAAAGAAAACAGGAGGAAATTACTTTTAGAGCTTACAAGTCAGGAATCGCTGCAGGAAGTTCTTTTGGCTGGAATTCAGAAGGCCAGACTAGATAATCAGGGTAAGCCTGTTAGAAATCTGTGAAATAACATGATGGAGGTGCTGGAAATGGGTTAAAGTTAAATCCTAGATAAGTCTATTTCTTTTTTAATTTTATTTTTTATTTTTTTGCTAAAGTAAACCCTTTCTTGATTATAGTAAATGCATTCTTAAGAGATCAAAAGAATTATTTTAAAGGACACTGCTTACTCACAAATTTCATTATGGTAATGCTCCATCATACTTTGCCAAGCTGCTCTCTCTTTGATCTGCTGCTGCGGCCTTTTGTCTGTTTCTGCAGTTAATCTACATTTTGTTGGTGTCAGGTTTTTTTCAGCTTTTGCAACTCTGTTTTATTCAATATGGTAGTAACCTATGGAATTAAACAATCTACTTTTGAAGTTGATTTCAGTTCAAGATTTTAAAAATTCCTCTATTATGAAGAACTAAGGAGCTCTTGATTAATTATTGATAAGGACATTTACTATTGTTTAATCCAGTAGTGTAATCCAGTAAACACTGTTTCCTGTAATACAGTATGCTACACTCATACTTGAGCTGGGATTTATTTGTATATTTTAATGGTTTTGGCTTATTTTGATAGGGAGCGTTGTGGCAATTTGTTCTTGTCAAACAGTTTGGGTCGTGTTATATGACACGTTCCATAAGAGTCAAATTTGACAAAAGCCTTTTTCTTCAATATCTTCAAATGACAACTTTTCATTGTCAGATCACTTTTGTTCTAATTTATTTTTAGTGGCTGTTAGTACTTATGAATGGCAGTGAGACTGACAGCCATAGACACTCCTGCTTAGTGTGAGAAGAAGACCTTGATAGAATAGACATTATTCGATAGGCAGCTTGAAATATGATCAATGACAAAAATCAATAAGATACTGTAATTCCTGGCTATGAACTGTACCCAAAGAACAGCTTAGGTCACAGAGGTATGAGATGCGTACTGTACCTTTAAAGAAGGAAATAACTGAGTAAATGGATGAGGTAGAATTTTAGTGAAGTGCATGTGACAATCTACGTGGATAGAAATCTCCCACAGTGTGTGGACTAACAGGTTTGTGCAAACAGCCTTTACCTCAATAAATAGATCCTCCATTTATGCTACTAAGAGAGATCGCAGAGAAATAAATCAATGAAGCATTAATAACAGGGGAATTGCAACCAAACATACATGAACTGCATGGGTATGACAAAGGGACAGGGGCTTAGAGCAGCAGTTTCCCAGGGTGAGAGGCAGTTGTTCCTGCTAGTTCATCCAAGAGGAGGGATGACTTCAATTAGCATGAAAGACTTTGAATGGGAGTTTATTTAAGAAGGAGCATGTAAGCCATTAAGTAAAAATTCCACAATAGCTCGGAGTTCGGTGTCCATAGGGATACCAACAACTTCTTAGCTGGTGTTTCATTTTAAGAAGGGGATTTCAAGAAGTAGATAATATCAGTCAGGAAAAGACCTTTCACATAAAGAAGGATCTGGCTGAAGAGTCAAAATGACATGGAGGAACAAAAACAAAATGTGTGACAGCAGATGAAGGTGTGTTGGCAAATGCAGAGCAGAACATGTGTGATTTTTGCTTTGTCTTCTCACTGCTGTTTTTGCCTAGGATGGGTGACCAGAAATGAACAGAGTTCCACACTGAAACATACCATTAATTTATAGAGTGGCATTACAATAAAAATATTTTTTTGTCCTCTTTCTCATTCATCATTAATGTTCCCTTTTTTTTTTTTAAGCAATAACCAGATGTTTTCCACTGAGATTGTCTCAAAGATACCTAGGTTTTGGTGTTTTGGCTTTTTTGGTTTGGGTTGGGTTTTTTTTTCAGAGTACTTACAGCTAATGTAGGACCCACCTGTCTTCTTAAACCTGCCAAGGTCTTAATGTGAAAGAATCAAAATGTGTGTGAGATTCAAATCCTTTCTTACAATTTCAGGCTAACTCATTTGAAAACAGTGTTGCTATTGGCTGACTGTAGTACAGGGATAGTTTGAATTTCCCGTTTAAGATCAAGTAAGCAGAGTTACTCCAACCTAAACACATTCATAACTCCTACAGGTTCTTTGACTCCAGGAAGAAATCTAGATGTTCTGGAAAGTTACAACTACAGGAACATGGGAGATGAGGAGGCTTTCTAGCAACTCAGCATCCCACTAGGGTGAACTAATATTTTGGAATTACTTCAGTAGTCTGGTAGACCAGGTTTATTTATGGTCCAGACTTCATTTTGTTGGTTTTGGAGGCATAAACATCTCTAGACGTCTATGGACAGTTACAGCTACAAACGGTTTGAAGTAGCGCTAGTTTGGATTTTTCCCTCATGAAATTTAAGCTGAGTTTTGTGCCTGAGGCGCTCATATCAGGGTTACACGATAGACTTTTGCCACAGTTATGTTGTTTGGAGACATCATCCTTGACAGCATCAGCTTGTAACATTTTTCAGCCAAAACTATCCCAGCCATTGTGGCTTGTTTCACAGGTGTGATCTATAGCAGGATAATTTCTTATTATTGTATACAATGTGTAGTATACAATGGTATTCCAATGTATAGTAAAGATATAGCCTTAAAGGAAGCAATAGATCAGGCTCTTTCAAGCCTTGTAAGATAAAGCATTTTGTAAAGATCGGTTGTGTTGAGAGGAGGAACAACCAGATGGCATTTAAATGTGCTCTGTTCTTTTGAATGCCAACAATATCCAGTATGATTTCTTTGAGAACACAACTTTACATACCTACATCACTGTCTCAGACTTGGAAGTAAGTTTAAGGATCTGATGTCCTTAAATTGTCCAGATTTTTGAGGTACATAGGTCTGCAGTGCTACACACATGATACTCTTTCATAAGACACACTGTAAAGTCTTTTTTCTTGTTTTCAGCAGGCCTAGGTGTATCTGCAGGCTGTAAACAAGGATGTGGGGGGAAGACAAACGATGCACAAGTCTTTTAGCAGCATTAAAACAAATTTGGAAGAGTTTTGGGCGCAGGAGCACCACAGGGAAAATGCTATGATGACAGTCTGCCTAAGACAAGGTGTAAATATGTATTTTAGGCCTCAACTTTGAAAGACACAAGTGTGTCCTGTGCCCACTCCTTCCCTTTGATTGGTTTTAGGTCTTCAGAGGTCCTCAACTACTGGGCTTGGTGATTTAATGGGCTTTTAGACTGTCTGAGACCAGTCTTTCACATCTATGGTGCATCCTTTTCTATTTGCATTTGTGTTAACACACAAGTTGACTGGCTACTGGTCAGCAGCTCTTAGTGGAAGGTGCTCTCCTGTGTGATCTGCTGGCAAAGCTGCTCTTGTGAGTGCTGCCTTCCTGTCATATTTCAGTGGAAATGAAGAGGGCTAGTGCAAGCCTGTCTTTTAAGCTGTGCTAGCTCACCTGGCTAGTTTTGGCTGAGGCTGTTCAAAGTGTGCTCGTGTGACCAGCTCAGCTGATCTACCTGGGCTAGGGAAGGCAGCATTGCTTCACAGGGGGCATGGTGGGGAAGTACGGGTGGGAAATGTAAACCATGGCTTCCTCGGCTACCATCCCAAGAGGACCTTTTTGATTTGGAACTTACCCTTTACACACCCATGTAGGCCAAAAAAGAACTATTGGACGAGGGCAGGAAGGGGTAGAGTGAAGTGCTATATTCTCACACAGACTGCATGTCTGCATGGTAGAGTCTCAGGTCTCATTCTCTCTGTCTCCCATCCAAAGCAGAAGCTGTAAGACTGAGCCTTTCCGAGCAAGGAGGTGTGTGTCGGCTGCATTTGGCTCCTTGGCAAAGCCTTGGCTACAGTGTGCAGTTCTAGTGCTACAGTCTTTATCATTTTGTTGAAGGGGTAGGAGCTGGAAAATCAGGAGGTTTAGTATGCATGCCACTGTCTCCAGAATTGGGTACTGACCCTATTATTGTTACCAGTAAAATTAAGCTGATGTGACAGTCATATATGGCAGGCTTCCAGCTCTCTGCTCTTCTTGGGGTGGGAGGGAGGGAGGGATTGCCCTTTCCTTACAGAGGAAAAGGACTGGATACTTTCCAGGAGGGAAGCAAGATCCTCCTGTGATCACTGTGGAACTGTAGATGAACTTACCTGCTTCTAAATGAAGAAACTTACTGTAAATGCAGCAAGGCAGAGATAGGAGAAATAAACAATAGCATATACTGAGGGACATCCCCTACCTTCTCCTCAACAAATACAGTATTTCATCATTTATGTTCAACCATAAAAGGCATTTATGCTTCTCCCATGCATACTAAATAGGAACTGTCTGGCTCACATGTTTCTTAGTGTCACAGGATTGATATATGCAATTGCTCTTGCAATTTTGATTTCTTACCAAGCAATACAATGTAGTAGCAAACATACCAAGAAGGATGTATCCAGGTGGAAAGGAGGGACTGAAGAACCTATGTTTCCCCAGGTTACAACATCACTTCAGAAAAATATTGTGTCATCAGGGTTTATCTGTAGTTGTGAGTAATGGAGTTGACAGCATCTCTCTGTTTTACCACGTGATGGTTGGTTTTTAAACTAGCAACAGGTTTGGAAAATCAGGCATCAAGTCAGGTTTTCTTTCTTTTTTCTTGCAAAGTACTGCACATAGGTATTGGAGGGAGGCAGCTGCTTTGACCATGCTCTGGGAGGTGGGAGGGAGATGTGTTCTCTCCAATAGACCCAGAGGAAGTCTTATGACAAAAACCAGGCGAAAAGGTAGAAGTCCTGTTCTCCACTTTACTCCAGACTTCAGGGTAACTTCAAGCAAGGACACATCTACTTTATTCTGCCTCTGGTTCTTTTCTGTGCAGTAACCTCAGAGAGGGCTAATGATTGTCATTAAAGGCACTGAATATCTTGGATCAGTCTCTATATGCAAAACATTTCAGGCATCTTTATTTGTTTGTTTCCCTTATATGTTGGCTCATAGGAGAAGGCTCACAATGCAAGCCTGGCTAAGGCAGTGGGCCATGCTAGTTATGTTCCAAGAGAGAGGCTGTGGTGATAAACCACAGGTAGGTAGTGGTTCTTGTAGCGGGGCTCATCCATGTCTGTAATCTCTTGTATTCTTCAGTCGGTCAGGTGAGAGGCCAATCTAGAGAGGTACGTGGAGCCCTGGATAAAGACCAGCTCTGGTATGGTGGTGTAGAGTCACTCTGATGTTGTAGAACATTGATGCTAAGAAGCTCTGCTCTTGAGTTCAGCCCTAATGCACCAGGGCTGTTTGGATACCCAGGTAGCCACAGCCCCTTACTGGGACAGCATGAATTCCTGTAGGTCCACTCTAAGTCAAGCAGCAGTTGGAAACTTGCGTCCCAACAAATCTCTTTCCAGAACCAATGGCCAGGAAAGCCTTTGAGCTTTTGGGTAGAGGAAACAAGCCAAAATCAGGAGAAATACAAGGCAGTACTGGGCTTTTGTTTGTTCTCTGTTCAGTTTCATTTCAGCTCAAGCATTAGGGATGGTGAATGGTAAACTGAACACAGAGTTGTAGTTATGCAGTAGCAAAAGTATTTCTCATTCCTAAAAAAGATTCCTCTATTCCTTTCTGCCTGAGCAATGAACATGCTTTCAGGTGTGAAGTGCTCTGTTTCAACATCAGCACTTGTCACCAAAGCTGTTGTCTGGTAATATTTGGCCCTGATCTCTTATTTAGTACTTCCTAAAAAACAGAATGGAAGCTTCTTAAGGAGCCCTTTTAAAATAGTGCTGAGTGGTGATTTAAGAAGCAGAGGCAAGATAGGGAGGGGGAAAAAAGGCTCTTTCTTCCAGTGTTGAGTGATGCTTCTATATTTTCATAGCATCTGAAGTCAGCCAGTCACTGTTGCTTGGTCGCAGCTGGACACTAATTCCT
>NW_010158586.1:7268-13536 GCF_000695765.1 Mesitornis unicolor
AGCTTTCAGAGTGCTCTGAAGCTGAATCTGTAATTGTGACTCGGAGCAGATCAATTCCCTTTCCTTTCTGCAGCAAAATTTGGGTTCTGTTACAGACACGAAGATCCCTCAATGTATTAGAAGCATTAAAACAGCAGAGCTTGCCAGGCATCAGAAACCAGTACTATGCAGTACAGTAGTTGAGGTTTGAATAGAAATGTTGAACTAAAAGAAGTGCAAAGAATAGAGCTTAGAATAGCTGAAACTCTCTTTCCTTCATTTGGTTGGTCTTATAGTAATGGTCATGAGGGCTTTCTTGGCCTTGGGGATATTAAGCTAAGGTTAAGAGCAACTTTGAAATATTCTCCTTTAGTTTAAACTATAATCTGCTGCATTTTCATCCCATTTCTGTTCCTCTTCTACTTGTTCTTGCTTAGCCATGTAGTCCCAGTTCATTCAGGAATGATCAGCTGTAGCATCTTGGATAGGGGTATCACTGTCCTCCTGGGAGAGTGAGTCAATCATGTAGTCTTACCTATTAATGAATAGAAGAGGATGATTTGTCTCTTATTAAAACCAGGGTCAACTATAAAATGTAGAAGGATGGGTCTAAGCTGTAGATCCAGTCGGCAGTCAGGAGTGTATTGTCCATGTATTTAAAACCTGAGGAGGTTTTAAACTTCTGAGAAAAATGAAAGTGCTACTCTTATCTCCCAGCTCCATTACTGGACACCTACCGCTAGAAGTACTTTATCTTCACGCTAGTACTTCCTCTTCTTTTTAAAAGCTTTTGAGCAGTGAAGCAGTTAGTAATACTGCCACTCAAAGTATTCTGTTTGGAATCCAAATTGGATCAGAAAGGAGCAATTCAAAGCTGGCATTTCAGGCTATCTGCAGACTCAGGCAGATCTTTCAAGCGGTGATGCTTAGGCTGCTTTCTCATGGTTCCCTTATCATTCGTTATACCTAGCAGTGTGCTTAAAGATGGAAAGTGAGAATGTAGTGTGCAACTGAGTCATCTGGCTGTCCGCTCACCCCTCCTCCCCCCGCCCCCCCAACAAAAACAAAAAAAAACCTGTTCCTTTTGGGGAGTGAAATTTTATGGTTTATTATAATTATGTCATATTTCTGGCCTATGCAGGCTAAGAAGTGCTTTCATATTAATTTCAAATGAGCCATGATTCAGACTTCTTTTATACTAGAATGGACGATGTCTGCTTTCACTTTAAACTGATGGTATTTGTGACTTCAGAAGCTCATATTCAATATTAAGGATTTTATTATCTGGTCAGTGCTGCAATAAAATAACTGAGAAAGCTGAACTGTGCAGCAGAATTCTTCTCAGGCAGATTCACCTTATATTGCTCTTCTTCTTCTCTTGCAGTGCACACAGCACGGTCCACTAAGCTTTTGAATATCAAAGCATGAGACGTGGGTGTCTGCCATTGACAAGCAGCTGTTCCCATAGGAGAGCTAGGGAGTGGTGGACAGTAGTGTTGGGATCAGATGTGCTGTCATGTTAATGGCTTGACTTTGCAGCATGGTGCTGTGTAACAGCCTGCAGAGATGCTCTAGCTCATGGTCCCTGGAGAGTGTTTGGAGAAGAGAAGGTGGGGAGGGGAGCAGAGTGTAAACAAGCCCCATTGGAAGTAAGTGTAAACGTCAAACAAAATGGACCAGGCTTTATAGTTAAAGACGATGCAAACTGTACACTGAATAATGCAAGACATGGCATTATCCTTAGCCTGTCACTGAGAATGTCTGTTGTGTTGCAGTCATCTCCAAGAAAAGTCTACTTACATTAATTTCAATAGCAGCCTTTACAGGGCAAGCTCATCTGCCACTGGATTTTTAACTCTCAAAAGCCTAACAAAAATTAAAATTAAAAAAGGCCCCAGACCCATCTCCCTCCACTCCTTATCTGCCCCTCCTGTCCCTCTTGCCTAATATTTGTCTTTAAGATGATGATAAAACCGCATTCCACTTTAAAAATGCATATCCTCCCCAAAACGGTTCCATTTTTCCCAGATGTGCTGGAGATACTGTATCATGATCTGCAGTAATTATCTTGACAGGCCAATTATTAAAAAATAAATTTAAAAATTAAATTTAAAACATGATACAGGAGCTTGGCTGCTGGTTTTCCTTTTACTACTGTTTCTCTGCAGAACACTCTTGGCACAAATTGACATGGGAACTGCATTGCACCAGAGAGGGAAATCATCTTCCCCTATCTTGATGCCAGAGGAAAGAAAACCTCTAGGTAGAGATTTCTCTCTAGATTTGTGGGTGTTCAGAGCAGGAACAGCACCCTCTGGCACATGGCTGATAATAGTACCCAGGCTAGTAAGAAGAATAGTCAAGTCATTTACTTCTACTGGCCTGCCTGAAAGAAGTACCTATTTAGGAAAAGAAACTTGGCATGAAAGAGTGAGAAAATGGTTGGAGATAACTGTCCTTGCTTTACTGAAAGGGCTTAAAGGAAGATGTGAGTTTCCACCTATCAGATATTTGAACAGTTTAATAATAGCCATGTATCAAACCTTATGAGGTTGTGGGTTTTTTTCAAAGAATCCCTTTGAGCTTGTAGGTTAGTAATATGTGAGTAGTATGTACCTGCAAGATTCATGCTAACAAGTAAGCTCTTTGAGGGAAGTAGTTCATCTGTTGGTTCCTTTTTCTTGCAAAATCAACATTAACATGCATTATTGTGAGATAAATAGTTCAGCACATCATATAAGCAGCTATTGAAGAAGGTACCAACTGGAGTCCTTAAGCTTCCACACCAGTGGAGGAATGCAACATAAGGAAGAAATTGGGTCCTCAAGGTGCCTTTCAAGGCTGATTGAGGAACTAACTTGACAAAGAATCTCCTGAAATCTTGTTTTCTGCTCTGCTTTGCTCCTCTCCTGGGTCCTGGAATAATTTGTAATTCAAGCTTGGAAAGAATCCTATGCTATTTCCTTCAGACTTATTCCTTCCACATGTGAAATCTAGTAACTTAAACACCTCATCTCCTTTCATAACTGAGGCAGGAAAAAATAGCCAATGATTGCTGATTGAATCCATATTTCCACAAAGATTCCGTTATTTTTTTATGTTTAAAAAATAAAATTAAATGAAGGTAGTTAAAGGAATAAGTACACTTAAAAAAATACAGATGTTGTGGCAAATGAGTCTGTACTAATCTGGACTTCCAAATAAATCCCTAAAAACCTACTGGCCCCATTCCTGGGGTGTGATATCAAGCAATGAATTTGAAACCAGAGACAGGTTTAGTAGTAAGTGCTGGTTCAGCTTCATAGGGTGGGAAGCAGCTCAGAATGAGTGATGATGTATTTTGGCTTAAAGCTTTTAGAAGAGCACAGAATAAAGATTGAAAATAAGCTCCATTACCTAATTACTTGGGGCTCAGTGGGAACTGAGGACGCTCAGTATCTTGGAGCAGCATTTTTCAAACTTTTAAGAGTTGAGCTCTTCCTCACTAAAGCAAATCATGCATCTCCTGTGCTGCCTCACTGGATAAAGGACCTGACCACGTTTCAGATGTTTGTAGTACTACACTTCTCCACTACTCTTACATGCCAAGGACTGTGAAGGAGCGAACAATGGTGGAATTAAACGTCCGACACTTCAAATCTGAACTGGCTTGCTCTGAAATGAAAAGAGCAGATTATGCATCTCAGAGTTGATGTTTCAGGCTCTCTGCAAACTCCAGCAGAAAATGAATTGAATACATTTTAGTTATGTTTTCACAGTTTGTTGTTTTTCTCCCCCCCCCCCCAAACAAAAGAGCTACAAAAAAGAATGCTGAGACTAAAAAATCTGAGGAAGGCCTGAGCATCCTTTACATCTTCCTCGAGAAATGGCAGCCAAATGACAAACTGTATAACTTTCTTGATTTTAAGCTGCTTCCACTTTATACACAGACAACACCTCTAACTTTGGAAACTTGTATCCCATTCTGAGGATGATTTTATGTTGCAAGTGCTGTCGCTGAAGTGCAGGAACCTGAAGAGAGCAGCAGAGCTTTTTCCATTAAGAGAAATTCTGTTTCCTAGCCTCCTACCCAGAGTTTTTTAAGCAATGTATTTGTTGACCAGGGATTTTTTGAAACCAAAGGACGCCCTGGCTCATTCGGTACAGATTGTTGAAACAATGAAAATGCTGTAATCACAGCCACATTGTAGAAGACAAATGGGTAACACTGGGGAGCTGAATTTTAGCCCTCTTCCTCCACATGGCATGTTTCCTGCAGCAATTCACAACTGAGCCATCAGAGGAAGAACAAGATGCTTTTTTCTTCATCAGCAAAGCCATTTTACGTGTGCAGACTCCTAGGTTTAAAACAATCCATTTTTCAGCTGTTGACACTTGAGGTGGGAGGCACATATTCCACCTGCCACCAGTTTTTCCCTTCCTTTTCCATACTTCCTGTACTTTCTCTTCCTTGTTCTAGCAGGGAGTACAACCACAGAAGAACTAAGTACAGTTCAACTCAGTAAAGCACTTCTAAATTGTTTCTGCATAAATCCAAACCAACTGCCAAACCCATCTCTCCAGACACATTTAGCCAATGTGCAACAGACCGGTGTGGAGTCAGCCTGTGTTGTGCGGTGGAGCTCAATGCCTGCCCTGGAAGAGGCAGAAGGACTGGGTGCTCATGTCCAGTGAGATAAGGGACAGTGACACTCAGGGCAGCTGCCCACTGCTCGTTTCTCTTGTAACACTCCCCAGCAGAACAAGCAGAGAGAAGTGGTGTGTTGGCATAACCTTACTTTTTGAAGTCCTGAGGCAGCCCACAGAGAGGGTGTCCCTGATACTGAAGCCTTGCAATGATACAAAGGAGATGGTAAGTTCTTTCCTGACTGGCACATAACTGGGCATGTCTAGCACAAGATCTGCAGACACAAAATGAGTATTGGAGATATTCAGCTCATAGGTATCCTCATATCTTCCTTAAAATGCAAAACATCTTTGCTAAGCACTAACAAGACCACATTACATATTGTGCATTTCGCTTGGTTAGGCAGCTGCCTGGCTCTTAGGCAGAGTGCTGCTGGGTCACCAGGGATGCCAAGGTCCCTCTGCAGATCCTGCCCTTAGCTCCTCTCTCTTTAAGGGTAGTCTCTGTAGAAAAGAGGGAATTTTTCCCTGTCTGCCAGGGCTACAGAGAGGGTAAGTTTCTTGTGCCTGCAGGAGATGATTACTGATAAGCCTGCTAAGAAGTATGCAGAGTTCCTGTACCCAAGACTCTTACAAAGGAAGAGTGGAAAAGGGTTCCCGCATACTCCATCCACATAGAGATGATACCCAGGAAAGCCTGTAAGTACTGCTTCTCAGCAACAGGAGAGGAGGCCGAACTTATTCCACTAAACTGAGCTGATGGAAATTTATGAGTGGAAATGTGGGTGCAGCTGTGGCACATTATTTACCATTTTAAAAAACTTTGTCTGCCTTAGCTCCCTGAAAAATTACTGTATTTTCAACTGGGTGAAGTCTTTTGCTGTAAAATCAGAGATCTCAGCTCTACTTAGACCAATCTTTCTAATGAGCTGTATAACCAATACAAAGTTCAGTTAGCCTCAGGTATGTCAAATGGAGAGCCTATTTAACTTTGCATTAATTATGACAGAAGACTGGAGACAGGGAATAGTCGTGGTTGAGAAGGTATCAAATCACAATTCATTGCACTGAAGCTTCAGCTGTACCACAGATGTGGTAACTGTAGATATCTTCTCTTTCACCAGATAAAAGAAGAAAACACATTCTAATAATAAAGAAATAAAAACATCCCTTGTATTAAAGCCTGACCACCATGACCTTTATGGAATGCATTATTGACAATTCTGTTAGCATTTATTTAAACTTAATTTTCCAGAGCAGGACATGACAGAAAGTAAGAAACATTCATTTCAATTGTAAGACTCTTCACTTTAATGCATCTCTGAATTAATTGGGCACAGACTTCATATCAAGTGAAATAAATGGGCTGATAATTGATTAGGACCTCAGGGAACAACGAGATCTGATTGGCTAGGAAAAGAGAAGTGTCCTAAAAAAGGTCAGGATTTTTTCAAATTGCTTTTATAATAAAGCATGTTGATGAAGAAATTATCTGCAAGGCTTAGATGAAATATTCGGATTTGATATATAACTTCTGTCAAAGAGAAAATGGTATGTGATGTAACTTAATTCTTGGAAAACCTGAGATCCCGTCTGAAAGAGGTGAGTCCTCCTCTGAGTCCCAGTACTAGGTTTTCACAGAATCACAGAACGTTACGGATTG
>NW_010158587.1:0-4155 GCF_000695765.1 Mesitornis unicolor
CTTTCTGAAACAACCAGCCAATTTAAAAGCACAGTTCAGAGGGAAGGGATTCTTGTTATGCTCATGAATCTCAAAGATTTCCTAAAGGAAGAACAAAGAGAGAGACAGAAAGACAGAGAGAGCTGGAAAACCAGGAGCAGGCAGCAGACTTGGAAAGAAATGTCCTCCTTCTCCCCAGCCCAGGAATGCAAACAGGAAGCCGCCAGCAGAATGTTTGGAGTGTGTGCAGCTGCAGTTGGGTCTGAAGACACTGAAAGCTGTGCCGAAAGTATTCAGCTTGCCTCTTACAATGGAGGGGAAACACTTGCTTTGACACTGCATTTGATAACCATTTTGTAGCAGGAGTGCAGACCCTTTCATTTGCAGGGAAAGGGAAGACAGATGTGGCTGTCTTCAACGAAACTTGCTATTCTATACGTGAGAGAGTGTGCTTGTTAAAGGAGGACAAAAGGGTGCTTACTGAAGTTCTGCAGGTGGCTTTTGGTTATTAACAGAGGAGCTCAGCTAGTCCAGAATGTGTTGCGCTGCCTAATTCCCCACTAAAGGTATATCAGTTGCTGCTTGGGATAAATGGTGCCTTTTTGAAGGCTGCACTGTGTATCGCCTGAAACACTAAGCTACTCCCTTGGAAACAGAAGTTTCATATCTGCTAGATCATTCTTCCATAGCACATGTTTTCCATGTGTGAGTTCTGATTTTGGGAGTTATGGGGAGAAAATTATCTGCAACAGTATCTTCTAATTCATATGTAGATCAACCTCTTCAAGGAACCAGGGTAAAAACACTTGAATTATGTAAATTGAGATAATTTCTTATAAATTACCTTTCAAATAGGTTGGATCCGTGTCTTAATTCAAACAGCTTTAAAATTATCTCACCTAGTTTTCCTCCATTGTTCTTGATCAGCAATTGACCTTGAGCTGACTTCATTCTTAAAATAGATCAAATAAATGTATCACTTCTTTTGATTATAATATGGGTTCTGTTTTTAAAAAGTCTTGCTGAAATGAGTCTTGCAGGTTCTTCAGTTGCTAACATTTTATTACTACACTTTGAAGCTGCCTGAGATTGTGCATGTGACAGAAAATCCATATGCCTAACCAACTGATTGTTTTAACATGTATTTCTGAGAGAGATGCATGGTGCTGTGTATTGGTACTTGGGTATTGGTTATATGTATTAATTTATCTTCTTACGTAGCTGGTAATCTGGATTATCTCTTCATACTGCTGACTATCGATGGGTCAAAGGCTGAAATATGAACCTACACCACCATTAGAGAGTTCTTTGACTTTGGTCATGAGATGCTTTTGTAAAAGAACCCTGGGGGACAGCATTAACTTTACTAGGACTAGTTGCACTATGTGTTTCTTTGTGTCTAATGCATCTGAATTTTAATAAATGACAAATTATTGTTCCTGGTTAAGTCCTCTAACTATAGAGGAAGTCAAACTACAGGGGGGAAGCTCTAGTTTCAATGACTACAGAGGAGGAATATGCAACAGCAGCACAACAAAAAGCATCCCAAAGCTATTTCTCTGGTCTAATTCCTTATACTCCATGTCCACCGTCCAGCACAGTCCTCCCCCTCCCTCCTCCCCAGAGCTTCCCACAACTCATCCCACCAGCAATTCTGACACAAGGCGCTACTCCTACTCTTGTACTGCTCCAATATTAGTGGTAGTACCTTCAGCTCTGGCCCAAAACCCATGCTTTGCTCTTCAGGACATGGAGTTTAACTCAGCCCTACCACTGTGGCAGTATTTATAGAGAGAACCAGATACAGATTTAATGCTTGGTAGTTCCACTGCACACATATGTGTTTCTAAAACAGGCATGAGCGAACACCTAGTATTCCTTTGTGTAATAGGTTAGTAACCTCAGATTAAGGGGAGGGTCTGTAGGTAATCTTCAGTCACCTATTTGGGATCAGGCAGGAAGCCAGTAGTGGATACTAGCCCACGCGATTTTCAGTCTGGAGCTACAAGTATGAGATCACCCTTTTCACCAGGAATGATATCAAATTTGAGGGCAAACCTGCAGCAAATACTGTTATGAGCAGGAAGAAATCCCAGACTTTCGTGTGTGAAGGGAAGGATGGAAGTTGGAAAAGGAAGAGACACAGGAGAAGCTGAATGAAATTGCATTTTAATCAGCCTTTAGGGGAGGTTAGTAGGGAAGGCTACTGGACACACAGAATGAGACAAGACTACAAAACACCTTGATAAGAGAAGAAAGCCCTGTGTCAGCATAGTTGCCCACAAGGCAAGAGCTGCCAATTCACTGTTTTCTGACACCTTCTGTCTCTTCAACACCTTTTGTGCTGTTTTTCCCTTCTCATCAGAGTTCAGCTGACAGGGTGAAAAAAAGGGTTTTCAGAGCAAATCACAGCCTGAGGAGCTTCCCCAGTTGCAGATTGTTACCCAAGGGAACTCCAGACCTAGATCTCAACCCATTCTTCAGTAAACAGCAAGGGTCTCACGAGATAGAGGTTGCCATTGCCACATCTTATGCAACAGCACAGATGTTGATTCACAGCTCCTATCTGTGCTCCAGTGCAAAGCTCACCCGTCAGCAGCTAGATGTTTGGAGAAGGGAATTTGTCTGGGGCTTTCAGTAACCGCAGCCATGAGTTATCATCGTTGCAATTGCAGATTAATGAAAAAGTGCTTGCAATTACTGTATGGAAAACAGCAAACTTTGCCAATTTGGACAGTGAACTGGGAAAGGTGATGAAGGCAGGCTCAAAGAAGCTGGTTTTAAGACCTGGATTATTTCTGAGACCCTTTGAAGGGAATCTGAGTTTGAAAACAAATGCTACCGCACTCTGTAAAAACTGATGAAAACTGCTTTCCCATTTTTGTCACCCGTGTGGATTGTCTTATGATCAACCTGCAATTTTTCCTCATAGGGGCACACATCTGGATTTGTCTTTTACCTTGTGACCTATTTTCTTTAAATGTGAGAGAATGTAATATCTATAAAGCCTTTACCCCTCCCCCTGACAGCGTGATTGAAATCGATTGACTGATTCAAAGGCAATTAGGTAGGGCTGACAGACAGACAACACGCAAGTTTTCTTCTGTAAGAAATGAGGCAAAAAAACTCTGTGGCCCTTTGAGATATCCTAAGGCCAGTATCAATAAAATTATATTTCAGATGTGAAGAAAGGCTTGCATGTCTGATACCTTGCCCTTTTTATCCCCAGATCTATCAGGTGGTCTAATAAAAGATATTGCCTCTTTCTACAAACCTTTCCTCTCTATAAAATGAGGCATACAAAATCTCTTGTCCCCTGGGAGAATTTAGGGTGTGTATCCCTATTTTCTGTAATGGAGGTTTTATTTTTCTCTGGTTTCAGTGCAGTATCTTGCTGCCCTGAGTGCTAGAACCACCAGAGATATACCAAACCAGCCATGTGCTTTTTGTTATTCTCAGCCTCATCAAAAGCACTATATTCCCCAGAAGGTGGTGGGCAACATCAGATTTTCTCAGGGGGGATCACTTCCTTTGTTTCTTCTCCTTATAAACAATACCATCTAAGAGCCCGGCTTGCTGTCCTGCAAGATTTCCAGAATAAGGTGATGTGCACAGCATTTTATGGGATAAACATGTTTCACTGGTCAACAGCAGTTGCAACAGCAGCATCTGAAAGAGAAGACCAGAATAATTCACTCCATGGCAGAAGTTGCTGGGTGATGTTCTCTGACCTGTATTTTGCAGGAAGTCAGACTGGATGATCAGGGCAATTCCTTCTGGCCTCAAAATCTATGAATCTATGTTCTGATTACACATCTGAGAATAAGCAGCTGAAGTTGAAACTGGTGATTTATTGAATGCTAGCTACAGGCAGCTTTTTGTTTCTGAATAAGCAACTGCTATTAAAAGGGTCCCTGTAGCTCAGTGGGGTACAGACAGCTGTCAGCTCTTTTGGGGGAATGTATTCACCCATCTATTTCTGTAAAGCACACTTTAAATACACAGCTCTGTGCAAGTGATGTTTTATAATGAGGATTGACCCTTTCTGGAGATGGATTTGTGGTTGATTTATAGGTAAATCCCCAGTATGACTGCTTTGGGATGAGGCCAAGGTGGGTGAGATCCATCTTTTCTATCCTGCTTGTGGATCAACTCATATATGAAAGCGTCTTGGTT
>NW_010158587.1:4186-9643 GCF_000695765.1 Mesitornis unicolor
AGCAGCATGAGTTTTGTTGGTGCATCCTGCTGTGGAGTATTTGAACCTTAGTGAAACAGATGATGTGTAAACAGCTCTTACAAGGCTTGTCTTCAGCCTGTTGTTTCATTTGTTTCCAAAGACATCACATGCAGAGCAGGAGATGTCTGCAGCAGCTGTCAGTCACTTTAAAGACACCAAGCTCCAACATCTTGGAATAAGGGAGCCCAAATAGTACTCTCAGACGGCTGGAAGGAGTGTGATGTGTCTCAGATGCTCTCTGAGAGCTCTAGTCCTTTAAAATGCTGGGGAAGGGAGAGCAGAAAAATGTCCTGGTCTGCTGATGGACCAGTAGTGGTACAAAAGACAGAGGGGCTGGGAGAGATGACTCCATAGGCAGTCAGAATTCCAAATCCAGAGTGCTGTTAGGGCTTCAGAGAGCATCTGTTGGTCAAGTAGTTGACTTCGCAGTAGTAGGAGGGGTATTGGCCAGGTTTGGAGCAACAAAGACTATCAGCCTTTGTAGAACCAATAATGGACTGAGAAACAAGCATTAATAATCCTTTTATCTCTCAGATATGGAGTCTATGGTAAGATACTGCTTTTAATGGTGGAAGTCCAGGAGTGTAGTATCATTATATAAAATACATGGTGGCAGTAGCCAATCATTGACTAAAGAGCTCTGCAAATTCAGAAGTGTTAGGCCTTAGTTCTGGTAACTTCTCTTAAATCAATTATGGCATTACTGCACTTGATTAAAATGGTTTAACCTATCCTAACAATGAAACTGTCACTTTGAATTAGAAGAGCAACCCATTAAATTGTAAAATATGTAAATATTAAAGCAACCATATTTATAGGTATATACATTATCTTTATTTACAGTGCTCCCTTAATTGAAAGGATTAACTGAGTAGAGATTGCACTCTAAACTGTTCCACAATTATTAAAATGCATGTTTACATTTGCCGAAATTGTGCAAAAGTAATTTAGAAGACGAATTTCAAGAAATATTGAGGAAATCTGCATAGAGAGAATGTAATTATTATTGATATTTGCATACCTTCCCTTTCCACTTTCACGCACTATTACAAACCACACTGAACATGACTAAAGAAATGATTGGAGAGGCTGCTGTAAGTACAAATATGGATTCATCAATAAATGTTCAGGCTTCCAGGCGAAAAACAAACGGCATAGCTGTGGAGAAGAAATATTATGTTTTATTTAGATAGTTATTTGGAATGGGATCTGCACAGATAAATCCATACTCAGAATATAGCAGTCTGTTGTGACTAAGATGAATGTTCTTGAAAAGAACAAGTAAAACACAGAAAAAAATTGCAAGTGCCGATGGAAGCCAGTACAAGGGCTAGCAGATACTCTAGGTAGACATGCTCCAGATGGGGTGGTGGGGGGAGGGAAAATCAGCCAACAGTGAGATAAGCTTTCACTCCAGCACTGATGAAGAGAGCTTGATTCAGAGGTGCTCATATACCAGTGTTAAGCAAAGCAGAAGTAGACTTCTAGTGAAATAGCAAAAATCTACATCAGGACTTTCTTCCTTGCTTGAAAACAAGAGGACCCTGGTGACAACCAAGTTCACAAATTCTGGTGCACAACTATGAGCCAAGCAACTGCTTAATGAAACACAGACTCCAGCTACCATCCAAGCACGGGTGGAACATGGAATTTTGTGCATTTCTGGGATAGAAAAAATAAAATTGTGAGCTGGGAGTGAAATGGATCAAGAATGAAATGACAAAAATGATTGGTGGAGCACTCTCTGGAAGAAGCAGCTGTGTCCTATACTATGTTTCCAAAAGAGGCCAGTGATTAGTGACTGAATTTGCCTTCAGCTTCTGCAAATCAGGACACTTTAAAAGATGCATGGAAACGACATCCAAATTCAGCAGGCACTTTGGAGAACCTTGGCTGACACATTCCTACCTGATTAGAAAGAAAGAGTTGAGAATCCCACAAGACCTTGCAGTGCAGCTGATATGGGCCCATGTACAGAGAAGGATCATGTGTATGTCTATTTATATTTATGTGCTGTATCTAGTGAGACAAGCAATAGAAAAGAGGAACCTTGTCAAGATTATCTGTCATGAGATAGGAGAAACCCATGTATCACTCATCCTGAAGGCTGTGCACCAAAGAGAAAAAGAACCTCACGCTCCCCTGACAATGAAAATAATGAAGTCAGATTATCCAAGGAAACTGTGAGTTTGCCTTACCCACAAACCTCAGCCCCAGGGAGGGAAGAAGAATTATCAGAAAGGTCATTCTGAGCAGTCAGAGTCAAGGACGGAGATGAACAGCCACTGAAACCCTTAAGGAGCAAACACAGAGCTCACAAGGAGGGAGAAAGCAGTAAGAGTTCAAGGGAAATAAATAACAACATGAGAAAATTTAACACTACCAAGGAAATGTAGGAGCCGTTTCTCTCCATGTTGTGAAGACCTACAATGGCATGCTGATAGGATCCCCAGAGAGAGCACATCATCTATAACTATGCAGCACTGCACATGCTGATACTACTAATAAAAGAGAACGGTTCAGATCACAGAAATTAATTAGTTTAGAACTGCAACCACCAGGAAGAAAGCATGCACACAGCAGCATCCCAAAGTGTGTTCATATTAACGATTCTCTGTCTGGTGAGCTGTTGACAGAATACTGTCTGTCTCAACAAAACTGTGGAAGCAGCTTTAAACTTCAGGCCCCCATCAAACAGCAAGCGGTCTCCCGGCAGTGTGCCTGCATGGAAGCTAGTAAATCCAGCAAATAAGGACTCAACAGCATCTCCTGCTGTCATGAGGAAAACTTTAACTGCTGTACTGGAAATGTACCTTCTCCTTGAGGAGCCGTCTCTTTGCATGCACTTACCATGCCTGAAAAGCAGAGCTGTGCTGCTAGTTCTTGAGGCACAGAGTCCTGCCCTCCTAACAAAATCCATCTGTAAGGAGAAAGAGGCAGAGCTCTAGGGAATTTCCAGCACCCTGCAGGATGTAGCATGCTGCTCGCAGGCTTTCTTGCTGCAGAGTATGCTTTTCCTGTGCCAAAAGGCAGAACGAAGGCATGTATGCATTTTACTGGTTACCCTTCATGCGAGACAGGGCTCAGCACTCTGGAGTCCGGAGCTCATTTAGAGGCACCTCGGTAGTTCAGAGATCCCATGTCCGTTACTTCATCAGCCACAATTTACTGCAGTGCGATGTGATATACAGCAGGGCCATTTCACCTCCCAGAACCTTAGAGAGGGGGTCTGTGTTTTAGCATCTACCAGTTTTATCTCTGCCATCTGAATCTCATTTCCAGGATAACCAAGGGTCCTTCTAATTACCGCTCTGTTGAATATATATTGCTTCAAGTCCTAGTGATTTGGCTAAAATCCGGGGAATGCAAACTGATGTCATCAGTCATTTCTTCAGGAGAAACCCACTGACACCCAGTGAAAAATAATAATAAAGTTGTAGCTATCTGACTACCCATCTGGCTACCTTGTATAATGTTTGAGGAACAGGCCTGAATTTTTTAGAAATTTAAACACAGCAAACACCATTGTAAGGCTTCGATGATGGCTGGCAGCATGTTCTTATTTAGATACCAGAGAGGACAACAGTATTTTATACAGCTAACCACGGCTTGTCACTGTGCTAGAACATACATTACGGGCCATGATGCAGAGTCTCTGATGCTTCAAGCATTTTCTGCTGTGGTTCAGTGACAAAACATGTAGTGTCTTCTCCCAGCTCTGCTGGTGATTTGCCATGTGACTTTGGGCATGTTGTGTCCCCTGCCTCAGTTTCCATATCTAACATGTAACATTTTCAAATCAATTATCCATGACAATGAGACTAGAAAGAAGGTGGTATGGGTGGAGGAGTGGGGGAGGGGTTTCCCTCTCCCCATTGGGCATGAGGATTGTGATTTTTCTATGACATTGGAGTATGTTTCTATAAAGCACTCAGTGTCTTGCAGAGACTCATTAATGGTCCTTGGAAAGCTCCCATGAGATTGGTAAGCAATATTATTCTTATTTTGCACTTGAATCACAGCAATATGAAAAACAAAAGGACACATTTTTAAAGTAAACCTTTACCTTTGCATCTATATCTATTTGCATCAACCTGTCCTTTTAAAAGCTGGCAAGATGGGGTTTCCGCAGTGGCAAGATGGAGTTTCTATGGACAATCCTCCCTAGACCTTAATTATTCTTACCATCAGAAGTTTCCTTTGAGGTCTGCGTGATCTAAATCTTCCTTGTTGCATCTTAAGTCTGGGTGTGGAGAAGCATTTGTATCTTTCCTTTCCAGAGCAACTCAACTGTGTATAATGATTACTTTCATGACTCACCACAGTTTTCTCTTTTCAGAACAATCCTCATTGGTCTTTCCTTCTCCTAAAGACTCATTTGGTCTTTCCTTCTTAGGCATGTTTTTAAGATTTTCAATCATGCTGCCATTTCTGCAGGGGCTCTATGCCTCTGTTCAAGTGTAGTGTCCACAGCCAGACATTGTGTTCTGGCTGAGGGGTTGCATAGAGAATTACTTCATGCACCTGCTAGATGACACTCCTATTCACACATGTGAGTATGATGTCAGCCTTTCTCCGAAGCGTGACATTGTTGACTCATCTTCAGCTTGCTATTGACAGTCATCCCCAGATGCTTCTCTACAAAACTGCTGGTGAGCCAGTTGTTTCTCCATCATGTATCTGTGTGGCTGGTTGTCCCCAGCCCAGTCCTTTTGAACTGTATCCTGCCAAATTTATACCAGTTCTATTAGCTGCCAAAATAACTTTTCTTCTCATTAGCACACTTGCAGTCCTTCTGACCTCAGTGCTTCCTGCAGATGTAACTGTATTTCCATTGATCACCTAAGTCATTAATGAAAATGGTGAAAAGGACTCCTCTGGAGACAGAACCCTGCAAAATCTCCTTTGAAACATGTCTATATTTAGACAGTTAACCATTGATAATTATTATGAGTATGATTTCCAACTACCTTGCACCCACATTATTACAATTTTATTTAGATATTCATAGCTTATTTATGAGAATATCTTCCTAAATAAACTCAAAAGCTTTACAAAATTTGAGATAGATGAGGCCTACTATCTTGATCCACACAAGGTCTCTTTCTCTGTCAGAGAAACATTGGCAATAAAAAGAGAACTAAGGAGAGTCTCCCCCCTCTAGTAGACATAGGGGGAGGAATAGTAACTGGGGATGAGGAAAAGGCTGAGGTACTTAATGCCTTCTTTGCCTCAGTCTTTAGTAGGAAACCCAGTAGTACTTTGGGTACCCAATCCCCTGAGCGGAGGGGCAGGGATGATGAGCACAGGGAAGCCCCTATAATCCATGAAGAGGTGGTTAGAGAACTGCTGCACCACTTAGATATACACAAGTCTATGGGGACAGATGGGATTCACCCCAGGGTCCTGAGGGAGCTGGCAGAAGAGCTTGCCAAG
>NW_010158588.1:0-2977 GCF_000695765.1 Mesitornis unicolor
GACTTCACTGATAGTGTTGCATCTTTGTGCTTTATAACTTTATACTTGTAGAAATCTGCTTTGTGTTGTATCTGTTATGAGACAGGGTGGTGCAGAAGGTTGTCGGAGAAAATGTTAGGTTCCACATGGGGGAGAAAAAGTCCTTGTAGCCTCCATACAATGAAACTGAAATGTGGAGACCGTTATACTGGACTGTGTCCATCATCCGCATGATCTGGCATCCCACATCTGAGCACTGTCCATGCCAGATGATTCAGATTAAAGTGTACTAAACTTGCAGACAAGGGATCATCCTGATTACTGATCATTTTAATTTTGCTTAAGCTTTGGAGAGTATATTTAGTACCTTTTCCAAAATGCTTGTCCTTGATGTTTTTGAAGTTTATATAAGCATCTAGTCCTTTCTAGTTGTTACATTTTGTATTTTAAGGTCTGTCTGTGGGAACAGATTCTATGGTTTAATCCCATCTTGGATGATCTTTTTTTTTCAGTACTGTTCTGATCATTCAATTTCATATAAACCTTCTTGTGAGGAAAGATAAAGAACAGAAGCTTTTTACATAATTTCTTCCTATAAGACAGTATTACATGTACATTTCATGATGCTCTGCTTTTTGTCACCACTATGAGACGAAAACTCTGAACCTTAAAACTAGAAGAGAATTGCCTGTATTCCAGCTTAGGCTGCGCTTGATCAAAGGTAGCTTAGCTTTCATCCAAGTATGAGTACTTCAGGGGAAAAAAAACATACTTTTTGTCCAGACTCTATTGTCCTGTGCAATATTCAGTAATGCTCTTGTAAGTACATAAGAAATGCAGATCAAGAAAGAAAGTGTCCTGTCTTCAGTTTGTGAAAACTATCTCTGTCCCACTAAGAAAGTGGGTTAAAAAAGTGTTTACTTCATCCCTCTTCCCTCAAGTTATTGTTATATTAAACAGCTTTGGCTGCCGGGAGCATTCATATTAAAAAATTGAAAGGTTTACCATATTGTAAGTGGTAGGTTCCTTGGAGTATGAAGAATATTTTAAGTGAAGTGAATAGTTAACTTCATTTTTGCACACTCTGGAAAGGATATTTAAACTGTTTTGACATGTCCAGATGCTAGTTTTAGAGTCATGGTCTTTCCAGACATTACTCAATCTACCTGACATTGGAGAAGTAGGATTTGTCACCAGTTCCTGATCTAATGTGTTTTCATGCTGAATTCAAAAACTCTTAACTCTATTAATGTTGAGTCATTCATACTAAAAATATTTCTGTTTTCCACAGCCCAGTCTATGCCAGCAGACTTTACTCAAGGAACGTGCAACCTGATACAAATGGGAGAGGTTGGGAGAGGAGCCATTAGGGGATCCCTCCATCAGTAGTTTCTAACCACTTTGCCTTGAGTCTAACCTTATTGTTTCAGATATTTACAGTTCTGTCATCAGTAAGAAGCAATCTTCTATACTGGTTTATGGGAATTCATTAAAGGTTACTAGTGAGTAAAGATAAAAAAACCCACAAGACTGCACAACTGTGCTCTTTTAACAAATGATATCTAAAGTGATTTACATCAGATCCTCTTGATTTCCAGGGAGTCAGATCTTATTTTACTATGGAAAAGGTTTCCTTAGATGTGTTACAAAGTCACAGAGCGGCCAAGGCTGGCAGGCACTTCTGGAGGTTGTCTTGTCCAACCTCCTCTCACCAGCAGGCTGCTCGGGGCCTCCTCCAGACAGATTTTGGTATTTCTAAGATTAGGATGTCACAGCCTCTCTGGGAAACCTGTGCCAGTATTTGATCACCCTCATGATAAAGAAATTGGGTTTGTTGCTTTTTTTTTTTTAATTTTCAGTGGAATTTCCTGCACTTCAGTTTGCATCCATTGCCTCTTGTCCTGTCACTGAGCACCACTGAGCTCTATCTTCTTTAATTCCTCACCTCAGGTGTTTGTATATGTTGCTGAATCCCCTGATCCATTACTTATCCAGGCTTTTTGCGAAGCTCCCTGCTGTCAGGATCCTGCACTTCACCCAGGCCATCTCATGGTTGCTGCAGCCAAGGCTGCTGCTGACCTACACATTGCCAGCCAGCTCTTTCTTCCTGCAAGCATGAGGTTCACCAGAGCCTCCTCAACTATTGATACCTCAACCACCTGTCCCAGAAAGTTGACATCAGCACACCTCAGAAACCTCTTGGATTGTTTGTGCCCTGCTGCACTGATCTTTTGAATATTATTGGGGTAGCTGAAGTTACCCATAAGGACGATGGCAGACAAAAGGCTTCTTTCAGTTATCCAAAGAAGGTCTCATCTACCCTATCATCACCTGGTAGTCCGTAGCAGACATACACCACAACATTGCCCACATTTGTTTACTCTCTAATCCTAATTTACAAACTTTCTGCTGGTGATTGTGCATCATCTCCTCCCTCCCATGTCGTTTCTCATTTAAAGCCCTGCACTTCGGGTTGGTCTCCCTGTATTACGTAACTTGTAAGTAACAAATTTGTATTTTAATGTTGTAATCATAGTTTTAACGTGTTATTAGGTTGAGGTAAGCCCTAGATTTCCTTTTAGCTCCTAGAATGAAACTCCAGACTACTTTATATTTATTTACACTCCTTTGGGCTTATTATGCTCATTTAACAAAGGTGGATTAAAAAAAAATTATGTTCTTAAAAAAAACATTACTTGATCAACAAAAAATGTGTAGGTCCCTCTGAGATGGTTCATTGGGATTGTTATTTTGGACAGCCCTTTTGCTGTAAAATCCTAATGCCTGGGCGGATTTTGCCTCAATTCTACTTCTTGAAGAAAACACTGTGTGTGTACAGGCATATGTCAGAAGAGTTATAAGATCTTCCTCAAACATGTGAAAATGAATTATGCCCTACCTCCATTGAACATGTGGTTTTGGCTTCTTCTTCTTTACAAAGTCTGTTTCCCACCGTCACACAGATTTATTTACACACAGAATCACACACAGAATTGCT
>NW_010158589.1:0-23992 GCF_000695765.1 Mesitornis unicolor
GGCTTCGCGTCCGCCCCGGTGCCGGGCCGGAAAGAGTTTTAACGCAGAAAATGAACCCGGAGGGATGAACGCTGTGCCTGCCGCCCGGGTCAAGTTTTCAGGCGGGGGGGTTTGTCACCTTTCCCCAGACTGGCAACTGCCTTCCCCTCACATGGAAAGGCTCCTGGAGTGGATCGGATCAGGATTTCTCATTCTCAAAACACAACAAAACAAAGACCTAAGTAGACTTTGCACCCTTACCCTTTTTAAGGAGATTATAAAGAAAAAGGTTTTATTTTAAGTAAATTATACTTGCAAATTCATTTTTATCTCGGAAGGTGGGCACCTTTAACCCACAATGAGTAGAAGTCAGGAGGAAGTTCAGTAGTGTGACGTTTCTGCAAGAGACATCATGTTTTAACATAAGCGCTTAACCCAGCCTCACAGGGTGCCCCTACCCACGCTGTTGGTACTTCAGAGAGCACTTGGTGGTGGTCCCTGTGCTGGTTTTGTGGCAGATGGATGAAGGTGTAACTGAGACGGGGCTGGTTCCAACAGCGTGTGTGTTGGCCATCACCTCTGGGCTGGCGATGGCTGCGCTGCTGCACGGGGGTCCAGGCCTGTCTGAGTCTCCTCTTTGTCAGGGATTTCTTTGCTGTAAATTCAACAGCGATCAGATTTGTTGAGGACACCCAAATCAGAGTGGGAGCAAAGAGAAGAGGGTAGACTCAAACTGCGAAGGGCCCAGAGATGAGATGAAGGGGAGCATTACAGATAATGGGGAAAATTCAGCAGATACGCATGCTGAGTTTTTCTGAGGAAGAGGAAATGCGTCAGCCACCTCTTCTCACCGAGCACATCTTGGTAAAGGGCAGTACCATGAAAAAAAAAAGCAAAAATGTTATAGACATTATATATATATATAACATATAGACATAATTCTATACCTAGTTCAATAATGTACCTTACTTTTTCCATTGTTTCTTCTGTAGCATATCTACAGTCATATTTTTCAAATTAAAAAACTTCAGAAAGCACTTTTTCCTGAAGGCACACGCTAAAACAGAAAATGGTCTCAGAAATAATTTGAAAAAAGTAGGAATTACACTGTGTGATGATACAAGCAGAAATACCTCCTTGCTTTCTGTTGTGGATAAAATCAACAATGTATAGTACAAACAGCAGCTCAATATCCAGCATTATTATTATTATCCAGCAAGTCATTATGTGTCTTCATTATTAATAGGACCCATAGTGATAGGACAGGGGTAATGGCTTTAAACTGAAAGAGAGTAGATTTAGATTAGATATAAGGAAGACAGTTTTTTACAGTGAGGCAGGTGAGACACTGGCACAGGTTTCCCAGAGAGGTGGTGGAGGCCCCATCCCTGGAGATATTCAAGGTCAGGCTTGATGGGGCTGTGAGCAACCTGATCTGGTACCAATGCCCCTGCTCACTGCAGGGGTTGGACTGGATGAGCTGTAAAGGTCCCTTCAACCCCAAACCATGCTGTGATTCTACAGACAGGGAAAAATCAGGCAGCATCTCCTACCCGGCATCAGACACAGCAGAGAGCAGCACCTGCTTTCCAGCAGAGCACACTGCTGGCTGGAACACTTTTGCTATTGACTTGAATTGTCTTGGGCAATGGCTTTGAGCCCGGGGCCCAGGAGAGATCGTTAGGCAAAGCAAGTGTAGTATCAGGAGGATTACATGCAGCATCCTGGGGCCGTGTGTGGTCAAACAAGGATAATCCATTTTTCTAGTGCATAAAGTGCTTTAAATTCCTGAGCCTTGGCTAGGCATGAAGCTAAGGAAATAAAAACCCATTGGGGTTTGGCACTGCTGCTTTCCCTTCTCTGTTGCTGGTGTTGCTACTTGATGCTCTTCCTTTCTTTCACCATCTCAGGGTTTCCCCAGAGGCCGCCTTGCTTTGGGGACTGCCTGAGTTTGTTTGGCTGTACAAAGATGATGAGGGGTTGGCAAAAATATGATAGTGGTTACAAGACAGCGTTGGTGGAAAATACATCATGTGAGAACTAAGTAGCCAGTGTTAGGGTTTTGTTTGTTGATGGATTTAAACCCATGCAACCTGGCAGGTGTGCCCAGTAAAAACTCACCTAAAGACTGACCTGGGCTAGAAATACAAATTTAACCTAAGAAAACTGTTTTTAAACATGACCCATCAAGTTGTTTCTCTACAGATAACATAGAGCAGAAGTAGCTTCATTTGGGTAATTTAACCATTATTCTTCAACCTGACTACAATTTCATTACAGAGGGAACACAAATGTCTACGTTTTCTGAAGGTATTTAGGAACAGCTTATCACAAAGGTGGTGCAGACCACGGCCACATCAACACACATTGCAGTACCTAAAGAATGAATTTAGGGCCTAAATAGGAAAAACTGAATGTATGTCTTCTAGGAGCCCCACTTTCCTTCCAGCCCAGTCAGCGTGAGAACCCCTTTGTGCCGCACCGCCCACCCCAAAGAGAACGAGGTTCTTTGGGCCCATCACGGCTGTGTCTGGGCCTCACCAAGCTCTGCAGTAAATGCAGAGACCTAACAGCTCCCTTGGGCAAGCCCTCAGAAGCCACGTGAACATCTGATCCCACCTCAGGGAGGCTGAAGGCCTCAGAGTGTGACTCAAGCGAGTTACTGCCAAACACTGAGACACCTTCCAGAAATGCAGAGTAACTCAAACTGCAAGATGCTCCTGCTACTGAGCAGGTTGAGCAGAGGTTTGTGGTGCAAGAGCCAGGCAGAAACCAACCCCTGTGTGCTCTGTCATGACTGAGGGGGGGTAGAGAAGAGGTCAAGCTCCTCGTTCACAGGAGGAGCGCGAGTGCTTGGTAATGGTCTAAAAGGATCCTCATGGTCTGACTGCGCTGGGATCCTGCACAGGACCACGGTGGTTTCCCTTCTTACCAGGCAATGGCAAGAGCTCCCCAACTTTCCTACAGCAGCTGGGCCAGTGTGCAGGAACCTCAGACAGCCCAAATGCAACAGCCTGATCAGCACACCAGTCTGGGAGGGGACAGACCTCTGCCCAAACCACTCCTGTTTCACCCCCAGAAGTCAGCACAAAAGGCTTAAAGAAAGCTTTGAGCACCAGCTCCACCTGTCACTGAGTGGAGGCTCAGACACCTCCAAGCACTGCAGGGTTTAATATGAAATGTCTCGCATTTCCCCTCTTCTTTCTTACAGATCCAGGGTGGAGAAGCCAGCACAGCCCAGCCTGTGTTAGATCTTCCTGAAGATAAATGCCTGACATTTTTCAAGCCCAGGGTTTTCACTATTCTTATGTCTGTGAAGAACTTTGATGTTCTGTGCAGCCGAATTTAACCAGACACATTTGCATACGACAGCACAAACCAGCACCAGGCATTTTGTGGTTACTCAAACGGACTCTTCTCACCCAAAACAGAGGTGCACACAACGCACACCCCCTGCGAGGAGAGAAGGCATCAGTGGTCAGAGCTGTGCCTGGTACGAGCAGACTCAACCTGGGCTCTCATTCTTCCATGGGAGACCCCAAAACCGGGCTGTACAGGCCCCAAAAGTGAGGGCAGCTTCACTCTGCCAAAGCAGGCAGTGCGAGGGACTTAAATGATTTTACAAAATGATTGTGCCTCCATTGCCAAAATTGGCTCCCAAAAAGTCCTGGGCTTGGATAGGACCGGCTGCATCACAACTGCTGTGGTCTCTTTAAGGAAGTACCAAACCTTAAAGGGCTTTCAGTTCCTAAAAGTTTTGGTTTATTGGAATACCAGAGGAAAAAAAAAATTAAGAGAAGTTTTCCTGATGCGTAAAGGGAACCTCAGCCCAAATGCTTGGAAATCGGAGAGGGGGGAATGACACGTGTGAAGGGCTGCCATGCACTTGGGGTGCTCTGAGTCAGGGAAAGATCCCAAGTTTAGGAAACTGTTTCTTAAATAGTTTCATACTTTTTCTTGCATGCATAAAATCTCAGGTTTTCCACCATGATTCTTCTCCGTGCAGAAGCAAGAACCTCCAGATGTATGGAAGGACCGAATCATAGAATCATAGAATCCCAGGTTGGAAGGGACCTCAAGGATCATCCAGTCCAACCTCTCAAGGTAAAAGTACAGTTTAAATGAGATGAGTCAGCACCCTGTCAAGCTGACTCTTAAAACTGACCAGTGTAGGGGAATCCACCACTTCCCCTGGGAGATTGTTCCAATGTCTGACTGATCTCATGGGAAAAACTTTTCTTCTGGAGTTCAATGGGAATCTCTCCAGAAGCAACTTGTGTGCATTGCAGCTTGTCTTCTCCATGTGACTCCAAATTTCTCTTTCTTGATAAGACAGGTATATTTTCTCAGAGCTGTGAAACAGCTGCAGTTACCAAGCTGTAGAAAATGATAAATGTTTTCTGTTCTGTAAAAATTCAACACAGCCTCTTTTGTGAGGATGGAATTCTCTGTAAACCCGATGCAAACAAATTGCATGCATGGGGGAAATGGCAATTCTCCCCAGGTCGGTGACACCTGGGTATGGGAACTGATCCTCAGCAAAGTGCATTTCTGCCCCAGCCTTCCCTGACAACAGCGATCCCCAAGGAGGGGAGCGGGGGCTGAGCAGGTGTGGCAGATGCACCCACCCCACTAAAGACCCGAGAAAGACCCAACAAAGACAGTGCTAAGGTTTCTGGCCCTGGTGGCGCCAGGACTGCCTGCCCTCTCACAGCTCCACACAGTGGGGGTCACAGGTGGGAAAGTTGGGGTCCTCAGCCAATAGGGGCTGACACGACCATGTATTGACCACAGATCAGGTTCGACCACGGTATCAATGGGGCCCTGCCGGAGGACTCATTTGAGTCGGTCCTCCTCGGAGCAGCGGGTCTGCAGTCGGGGACTCTCCCCTTGAGTTGGGACACCACTTAAGGTAACTTCTCGAGATTGAGAGCCCTCCCTTTTTGGTGAGTGAGTGAGTGAGTGCACATTTTGGATCGTTTGGCCAAAACTTAAGAATTCTTAACTCAGCCGTGTCTGGTAATATTCCCAACCAGCATCTCGAACCTGTATTTGTTGAATGTCAGGGGAACGGTGTTTTGGTGAATGAAGTTTTGTCTGCTTCATTTCAATTGCAGATTAAAGCTTGTTTGAGTTCATTATCTGTGTGCGTGTAGCCATTTTGGTGTGATTCTGTGACAGCGGGGAGCCAGGGGCAAAGACGAGTGCAAAAATAAGGCCCAAAGCTCACAAGAGGCTTTATCTGAATGTACGGTTTGTAAACAGATGAGACACGCTGCTACCAGGCTGAAGCATTTTCTCAGAACGTTTCCAAAGCCAGTGGAAAATCACAACTTGATCAATTAGCACGTGAGAAAAAGTCTGTCCATGGGACTATTTCAGATGCTCTGTCTTTCTTAAGACAAAGCTTGTATGAATTTTCTAATAATTCTCCTGAATAATGTAACCTCTCATTTCTCTTTACCTATCAAAAAAGTTCAGTATCAACACTTTTTACAACCTCAAACCCTTTACGACCATTAAACAGAGTAAGAGTTTTGAGTGGTGGATCTCTAATCCTTCCCGATGCACTCGGGATGTGTTCGGATTCACAGAGTGCACATGGACCCGTTCAGGTGAGGATTTCAGCTGGGTACAAATAGGCGGCGTAATTAAAAGTTGCTGGCACGATC
Source organism: Mesitornis unicolor (assembly GCF_000695765.1). Lineage (NCBI taxonomy): Eukaryota > Metazoa > Chordata > Aves > Mesitornithiformes > Mesitornithidae > Mesitornis > Mesitornis unicolor. The sequence continues at coordinate 5,652 of NW_010158589.1, forward strand.
ACTAATTAGAGTTGTACTGTTTAAAAAAATAACTCTGCTCTGTAAACACCCTTACAGCAACACGGTGGTGAACGGGGAGCTTTTGACAGCCGTATTCCCTTTTTGGGCAGTTCATGGCAGCTTGCCCCACTCCTCTTCATAATAAAGAGAATTCAAATTTTGAATTGGGGTGCTGGAATATGGGAAAAAACCCAGGGTATCTTCAGGAATGTGCCTCTGCAGAAACCTGGTGCTGAATGAATCGATGCCTGCCTCTGCTCCTTTCCGCTTGTTGTTTTTTCACTGATGTTCCTACACGCTGAAGCAAAATGAGAGGCAGACAGGACCAAGTTTGGGTAAAATCTTCCCACTTCCAGGACAAGAAAACGAAGCATGAAGGAAACTGCCATGGTTGTTCTCCGATTAGAAACAGCAGTGCAGAATTCGCACACCAGGTTTCAAAGCACGAGGGAGGATTCATAAATCCTTGCTGCGCTCCTGTAAGAGTCACTCCAGCCTGTTGTGAAGATCTCTCGCACAAGATTTCTCTCAGCTAGAAAAACAACCTGACATTTGGGCTCTGAGTTTCCTGTCCCCATTAGCAAAACCCACAAAAACTGTACTGTGCATGCTAATTTTGTGTACAGGAACTCATTTCTATGCTACCTAAATTCCAGTCATCTTCTGCATTGCTTGCTGGTTTTAGTTCTCTGGCACTTGCTTTATTTTCACATGTGCTTCAAATAGAAACATTGATTAATTTTTAAAGCCATTACCCTTTGCTCATTTATCTTTGGAATAAATGGCAGGGACTCTTGTGACACTCGGATCGATTGCTGGAGCGGGAAAGAACAAGAGTTTTGGTACAACAACTTTTCACTTCGAAACCAAAATGGTCAGCTTCACTGATCGTACATCATCTTCCTCAGGTAATGAGCATTACGATCCAACAGGAGTAAATGGTATTAACAAGGTAACGAAGCAGCAGCGCTGGCACAGTCAGCACTGAGCTGTCAGATACCAACGTTTCACAGCATCTGCGAATCCTCAGCATCTCGGTTCCTGCTCGAAGTCAAATAACCACATTTGGTTTCAAAAGGACACCTGGCACACAAGTGAGGATATGAGATACGGTTGTATTTTAAGGATTCTATACGAAGTTATGCAGAAAAAGATCTTCTAAAAATACTGGAGATTGCTTATAAAATCTGTTAGAAGAAACACACTAAAAGAATCAAGAACTGTTTCAGACTGGTTCACTGCAGCAACACTAAAACCCTGGTCCTGGGGTGACTTGTTTTAGGAAGAGCACACCACTGCTATTGTAATACTGTAATACCAAAGATGCACACACAATAAAACCCCCATCTCCAGTTCTGAACCAAAACACGGCAGAAGCGAGTTGCTTTTCCAGTATTCCACAGTTATTTCTCTCCAAGCAGAACATGCCAGTTACTAAAACTCGCACAGATACAAGACAACAGAGATCTTTCCTCACACGCTAAACCAAGTCTTGCTTTGGCCACACCATCCACACAAACACGTCTGGAAAGCTGCAGGGACTCACCTTGTGCTGCAGCCGTTCCCCGACCCCACTGCTCAGCTGCACACCGACCTGCATCCATGGGGGCTCCTTCTATCACTTCTTGTGTGTGATTTCAGGTGAGGCACATACGGAGGCAATAATCTGATAGAGCAAGTCACAGGTGAAAGTCAACAGCATCCACATGGTGCAGTATCTGAAATACCAAACACTTCTTTTGTCTTCTATTTATGGAGCAGAAACACATAGATAGAAACTAACACCACAGCAGCACCGTGAAAACACATCCTGCGTGGACTTTTCTGTGCATCACCCCTTCAGGGCAACCAGACACTATACCCTATACCATACTACCCTATACTGCTACATACTACTCTGCATATAGTATATTCTATACATACTACCCTGTATATACCATATACTAGACATACTACCCCGTTTTCTACAAGGAAATGAGCTGATTTTAGGCTGTTTTGAAGAGCACGTGAGCAATCCTCCCGTAACTCAGTAAATCGCAGAATATCAGGAGTTGGAAGGGACCTTGAAAGCTCACCCAGTCCAACCCCTGCCAAAGCAGGATCACCCAGAGGAGGTCACACAGGAGAAAAATCACCAGATAGAAACACAAACTGCCGGACAGCTTAGAAAAACATGTTTTCTATTTATTTAAAAATAAGTTTGTAGTTACTACATTGCAGTGACAGTAATTCTTACACGTACATTCTAGTTTGTATAAAAGGGTTCAAAGTATTATGCATCAAAACTAACATAGAAAGTGTCCACGTAACAGTAAAGAATTTTCCAATCCATATGTACAAAAAGAAAGGGCACTGTTATCCTGGTGAGATACTTCAGGTTATAACATGATAATCCAGATTTCTGGAAGGAAAAAAACCTCGATAAAGCTAAAGAATGATAGTTTTCAAAACTGTTACTCATTACATACAACAGATTTGTGTTTTACATAATTCTGTACAAAATAAGCGTAATTTTTAATCTGAAAATGTGTCAGTTTCAAAATGAACCTTTCTAGGTAATTTCCTTGAAGTCGAGCTCCACCCTATACATATTTAAACGTGATGACAGAGTTTAATTCACGCGAGATCATTATCCAGTTGTCTGCCACTCCTGCAGCTTTAGTATGGTCCAAAAATGTAACTTCTGTACGTCTCAGTGCATTTCCCAAACCAGCGCACACAGCTGTGAGCACAGAACAGTGATGTACATCACCCAGGCACGTGTACACGACAGGTACTTCCATTTCTTTCTACTCCTAGCCTGTATGACCTCTTGCTTTGTTCTTTCAGGGTAGAAATTAATAGCGTAGCACTACCGTCCCTCCCTAAAATGTATCGTTTGCGTTATTTGAAGTGAATTTCCTGATGTATTTATCTGCATTAAAAAGGATCCAAATGACTACTTGTCTCACTACCTACCTCCTCCAAGCTAAATTTATTCACCATTATTGTATTGCAGCATAGAAGGTTTCTCTCCAGAGCGCCCTGAGGCTGTTACAACCTTGGGGGAGAAAATAAATTTTTAAAAAAGCGTTTATTGCCTTTTTCCGCAATTGCTGAGGTGTCTTAATCCAGCTTTGTCGGCCTTTCTGCCTCTAACAGAGTTAAAGGACGCGGTGAATTCCCACATTAAAATCAGCACAAAGGCAAGAGCACCTCGAGGTGGGCTCTGCTTTAAAAGCTACAAGTTATCCCCCCAGACACAGCAGAACGCTGCACTCCCGATCCACAACCGGGAGGCTACGGCAGCTGCCAGTACCAGGTCTGTTATCAGAAACACATTGTCCAATTTGGCCAATTTTAGGAAAGTCCACATACTTTTCTCTGCCTATGAACAAACACAAATATACAAGAATTTACAGCAGAAAACTAACAGCCCTTTTATCAGCTGAATATCTAAGGTCCCCTTGGAAACCAACCTGGTACAAGAACTTGAGGGATAAGAGAAACTACAGTTATTTTACAGTTAATTTGTCTTCATTAGGTAGTAAACAGAAAATGAGCTTCTGCCGTTTCTAGGTGAGGTTTTCGAGCCCTTCACCTTCTGTATGACAGCACTGTTGGAGCTGTATTTAAATTATTAACAACAGTTGAGTGTTTGACAAAAAATAAGCAGCAAAAAGAAAAACCTTTGAAAAACAACCATGGACAATGGGAGTAAGGTAAGGACTCAGGCCATAATGTCATCATCGTGGTACGGCTGTATCTCGATTGACCAGCAGTACATGTTAAAAGTACCTCAGCAAGATTCACATGCTTCAAATTAAATGCAAATGTTGGTGAAAATGAGCTTAACAACGCAAGCCCTCATCTGCTGTGTGAGCACGGGGCGAAAGGGTCCCATCCGGTTAAGCCTGTTGCTTTCACAGAACCAGTCAACCACTCAACGTGTGCTGAAATTCAAATGACACGCTAACACATTTACTTGTAGTCCTTGATCCAACAAAAGATGAGCAAAAGATTGAAGTCACTGACTGGACAGACTCCTTGTGCTGCACAGAGTCGTCTTTTGGGGAGACAAGAGCCTCTGGCACAGAACCAGAACTGGTGCTTGAACAGTATCGGTACAGCACTACAGCGAATAAGTTGTCTCTACACTACAATTTATTTCTTATAGATATTGGTATACCCTACGTGCCGCATCAGGGTCCTTTATCAATTAACAGCTTTACAAATATTAAGCCATAGTAATATTTAACTCAACCAACTCAATCTTACAAGTCTATCAACACATGTACAACGCAGACACGGTACAAATGAGCACCTGCAGATCCATACACAGCAGTCCCGGCACCGGAGGAAGACGCTGTTCTGTCACGGTGTATCCCTGCCGAGTGACACAGAGCTCAATATCGACAACCATCGACACTACAGAGGTGACATTTCAGTCCAGGTCCCAGAAAATATACACTGACAAGAGAAACAGAACGGGTGAGGAGCTGTTCAGAGCGCACAGGTACAGGGATTTCTGTTCAACACGTAGAGCACACCGGTACCACAGAAACAGTCGTCGTCTCCTCGTCGACAGGCAGAGAAAACACCCGTACCAAGGTACCACTCGGCGGTAAATACCAGTGTTAACGCTTCCCACTGTAGAGCAGAAATACCAGAACAGGATCCTCATATCCACATCAAACAGAAATTAATTTAATGAAGAAAACTGTGTTAATTGCTGCCAGATCGGTTGTTGCATGTGGATGACTGTGGACACGTGTAATATTTACAATGTGAAACAAGCACATGAGATCTTGATACTCCGTTTTCGGAACCAGTTGTCAGGTACTTGACATGGCATCATAAAACATGCATAAAACTACCGTTCTTAAATTACTTCGGAACACTGACCAACAGTTTATTGCTCACATTTTAAAACTTAAGACTTTCCATCAAAAGCTCTTTTTCTGCGTTGATACTGTGTGTCATAACAGCCTCAAATAACACTTTTTTCCCAGACCAAAACACACAGTCTGATGGTGACCAGTCTCATAAATAAAAGTTTGCAACCTCGTGAAATTAAATTATAAAAATATAACTTTTAAATAAATCTGGTATTAATTTCTAATAATTTTTTAGTGTTGCTTCTATAAAAAAACGTGACCCAAATGATCCACAATTTCTTTTAAAAGCAAAACCATTAATCTGTCTAAAATGGATTAAAAATGACTGGCTAAAGTCACCGGTATTACTGCAGTGCCCACGTTCTCTGCAGGTAAGGCCTTCTATTCTCGTAAAATTAAGATGTACAATCTTCTACCTACTGTTAAGGGAACACGTATTATTTCAGTCTCCAAAACTTACATACAAGGTATTTTCGATATATAAATATATACATAAACATGCCATATAAAACATTATTACAACTGGAGTAAATACAGAAGTTGGATTTTAGATATAATCTATTTCGTATATTACAATGCAGATAACATCAGGAAATTACACATTAGCAAATGATTGCCTTCATCAGCGAGATCGGACAAAATTAACACGGGGAATTAACGAGCTCTGAACTGTGAGGCTGCGCAACCACAGCTCCTGATCCTGCCACGTGTGTAGCGACTCCATCTGAACTGAATGATAAAGAAATTCTTGTTAGAAAAAAATAAATACACCAACAAATTAAATGCAAACTGATCCCTGCTCCACACAATCGTATCCATTAACAACTCAAAGAGGATCTGGAAAACATTTCAGTCATTTTTTGGTAGCAAAATCCATCGTGAACTACGTAACACTAGGTATGGTGGATGCCGGTTTGCTATCCACAGTACCGTATTTCTGCTCCTCGTGGTTACCAATGTTCTTTGTTCAAACATTTAAGCTTTTTCTTTTGTAACAGAAAATAAAGATTGAAGAATCAGGCCTGAAATACATAGACAGGATCTGTGCAAATTTAAGGTCTTAATTCTGTATGCCCTCCCTTCCAGATACTGCAGGTGACGTTTGGGGGAAAAAGAAAGAATTGTCATTAAGTAAGGGTGTACAGAATTGAGGTTTCACGTCAGGTTTATTTTTTCAGCTACCTTAGGGTCACACAAAGAAAACCTTCCACGCTACCCAAACTTCTAAAACCACGTATAACCAGAAGATTTTGGTTACATTTTTGTACCATACCAGATCTCAGAAAATATGACTACTTCTGTATTTGTTGTTTTTTTTTTCCTTAAAACTGGACAATACTTTAAGTGATAGAAAATGGTATTAAAGTTTGCTTGTAAAGGTATAAAATAACTAAATGTACCATAAACAAATAAATAACTGCTTTTCTTTTCCAGAGCAGTACATATAACAATACATTCCCCTAAGTCATATAGTTATCATTTACAATAGACAACTTAATTTTACTAAGGATGCAAGAAATAATAGAATACAAGGCACAATCATTAAATGGAATTTTTCTTTAGGGTGTATATTGACTCATGTCAGCGTGATATACCATAAAAAGTGCAGAAAAACACAATGTGCAATGAGACCACTGTATAAAACATGATTGCATAAAAAGTGATTTGGCCTTTTAACCTTAATTGAAAATAACCAATCTTCCCCTTAAAATTAAACTATAAAGTATGACATTTTAAAATTTCTTTTCAATTCTAGTGCTATCTAAAAAATCCTGAAAAAAATGTATACCTGGGTAATATTTTCTAGGTACGCGTGTTCGTGTATATATTAATATATACACACACGCTCTTCTTTGTAGGTCATTTTAGCCTCTTAAGCATGTCTCAAGTTGTAGAAACAACCATCGATCTGGATCAGAAAGTAAACATCGCAATTCCATACCTGTCCTGTCATTTCCTTGAATCCTTTAACCAACGACACGGATTTTGTCTAAAACATCTCTGTCAAAGGACCCCACCAGTGCATTATTTCCTACCAAAAGTACCAAAAAGGATACATTTCCGAACAATGTTAACAACTTACTACTGAAAACAAGACACAGCTTTTATCACCGCAAATGGGATTTTGTACTGACACTCAAAGAAAAAAAAAAGGCTCTTCCACTGCACTGATTCTCAGTCTTTGGCACAATAAACAGAGATTTAGTGATTGATACAAGAATCAAGGTCTGAAAAATTAGACATTAGTCAAACTTTTTCCAATGTGGATATATATATATTTATATATATATTTGTGATTACATTTTTGCTATGTTTGGCAGAACTTGGATAAACCAACAGCCCGTGCTAGGCTGCTGTTGCAGTTGAACATTCCATCACAACTGAAATGAAGCATTTTTAGACTAGCAAAGTTTGGTATTTTTGTACTGAATAGAAATGTAAGTGAATTTACTGCCACTTTTTGCCAAAATCTGCCTTCCTAGGCAACTCGACTTTACAATCAAAGTGTACCTTGCTCGGTCAAAAATAGAATTCTGTGTTCAGTTTGTGGCACTGAGAGTCCTGTCACCTTTTTTTACCTGTGCAGACACACAACGCACTACTCCAGCAGAGTAGTTCTCAACTCCGTACGTCAGTCAGAAATTGCTTCGATTATTCTCAACTGTGAACAAAATGACTGTTGAAATGCATAACCTATTTGGAGGGCAATAAATAGCAAAAGTTTAAAATATATATTTCTTTCAAAGAATGTTCTTTCAGTTTATTTTTTGCTAAATTTCTCTCCCCACATCAGAACACATTCTTCCAACCCATAATAGCAGCAGGGAAGCAGAAGTCTGTTCTGCTGTTCCTTAACTGTACCTGCTTCATAGCATTCCGAAGTAAAACCCTTGGTAAAAATTACCAACCGATTAAATTAGCTTTTGCTTTTTCAGTCAACTTTCGGACTCGGCCTCTGCTGGATGTTCCAAAAGTTAAGGAGGTGTCTTCGAACAACAGCTGCCTTTGCTCCTCCTCAGAGTCATCCTCGTTGTAAAAGGCTGTCCTCCTACCCTGGTTTCTAGTTCTCATGTGAGGTTCAGACTCTTTAAGCTCTTCAGCCCCCTCCTCCATGGGCTCGTCTATCTTTTTCCTCCTGCTCCTCGTCTGCATTTTAACATTCGCAGGAACTAAAAGGTCCGAGCCTGGCTGGTGAGTCTTGAGCTTTCTTTTTGGCTTTCTACCCCCACGGCCTTTTTTTTGTATCAAGTCTTCCTTCATATTGTTTTCAGAAAGAGAATTGCATGCGGTGGAAGCAGAGGCTTCTTCTGGAACATCCCTCGGGGGCTGGATTGCGTTCTGCTCCGCAACCTTTTGCTGTTCAACCATTTGCAGCTTTTTTGGTTTTCTGCCTCTTTTCTTGTGCACCACTTCACAGCCACTGTTATTGGTCTCCACCTTCGGTTTGCGTCCGGGCCCTCTTTTAACGGGAGGTTTTGAAGGCTGTGCTCCGTGTCCGTTTACCTGAATGCTTCCTGATGCCAGAGCATTATTCTTGCAATCTGCTGTAAAGAAATGAAGAGTAGTTATCACGTACCAGATTTGCATTTACATTCATTTTCACACTGCCTTGATCAAGCTCTTACTAAAATAATCTGAATGGATTCACAGTGATTGCCAATCTGTCAAAATCTCAGAAACTTAAAGTAGAGCTCAAAGAGCTTCATGCCAGGATGCAACGAGGACCGATTTCTAGCTGGGTTTAGCTTAAGGTAGCTTGAAAAAACGAAAATGAAACAAAAAAAACCCCAAAAATAACAGAAAACAACAACAAAAGAAAAAAAACAACAACAAAAAGTATGTAATTTGCACGTATTTCTCATGTTAACAGACAGAAGATATTTGCTTGGAGGCTTTTATGGGCTATGAGTTTTTCCTCAGATGAGTGGTCTCAGTTTCCTCGATCGGGCACGGCACAGGACCCCTGATGGAGATGTTCTGGTACCACAGCCATGCATAAAACATGACTCAGAACAGACTGACAGTCAGTGTGATAGCTCATCCGGTCCTTTGGTGGGACATCCACACACAGCTCCTGCTGTGCTCACATGTGCCCCATCGTGCACTAAGAGCACCCGCCTCCACTGTCATAGGAGTGGATGTGCAGGAAAGGATCACGCCACAGCATTTGGATACCTCTGACATGACCAAATATCTAGTCAAAGGGTAATATTTAGCCATGCAATGAGGTAACAGCTGGGGCCTTTCACAGAATCACAGAATCACAGAACGTTAGGGATTGGAAGGGACCTCAAAAGATCATCTAGTCCAATCCCCCTGCCGGAGCAGGAACACCTAGATGAGGTTGCACAGGAAGGCGTCCAGGCGGGTTTTGAATCTCTCCAGAGAAGGAGACTCCACAACCTCTCTGGGCAGCCTGTTCCAGTGCTCTGTCACCCTCACTGAGAAGAAGTTTCTTCTCAAATTTAAGTGGAACCTCCTGTGTTCCAGCTTGTGCCCATTACCTCTTGTCCTATCATTGTTTGTCACCAAGAAGAGCCTGGCTCCATCCTCGTGACACTCACCCTTTAAATATTTATAAACATGAATGAGGTCTCCCCTCAGTCTCCTCTTCTGCAAACTAAAGAGACCCAGCTCCCTCAGCCGCTCCTCATAAGGGAGATGCTCCACTCCCTTAATCATCTTTGTAGCCCTACGCTGGACTCTCTCCAGCAGTTCCCTGTCCTTCTTGAACTGAGGGGCCCAGAACTGGACACAATATTCCAGATGCGGTCTCTCTCTCTTTGTGGGAAAGCTTGCAAGGAACGGACAGATTATTTGACTGGTCAGACCACAAGCTGCTTCTTCAGAAGCACAGAAGAGCAAGAAAGAAGAGATAATCCTCAGGGAGAGGACGACTCCAAGGAGTAACAAGATTAATGAGGTGGGGCCCCATTTGCAGATTGCCGTTTCTCCATCTGCAGAGGAAAGGTGCTTGGTTGATCTTGCTGCTTCCCAGCAGCTTCCTAACAGTTCAAAGCTCCTTCATAAACAAGAAAGCTTTTATGACCAGGAGATCTTATTCCAGCCTCCACAGGAGCTTTGAATTTCAAGGTATCCAGACATCAAACGACCAAGCAAGTTCAGTCAGATTATATAAAACCAGGTCCCATCGACCCACACAAACGCACTAAACAGAAGCAGTAAACACAGCAGAGTTTTGTTCTGCTGTGGAAAAAAAGGAACGAACGAAGTTGCAGCTGTGATGCTCTGATCCTCATGCTCACGGCTGTGGAGGGTGTCATCACATTCAGTGTTAGGGACCCAAATATGACCCACATCAGCTTTATCAGAGAAAACCCACAGGGTTTAAAGTGTGACCCTGCAGAAGTCTGCTTTGGACTCTGAGGATTCATAACATGACCCTTGTAACCATTTAAATCAAAGTACAGCTATGTTAACATATCAAACTTGGCTACACAGCACCGTTACCACACTATGGAAATGGTGTTAAGAGTAGCCAAAACCATGCTCGTTTATTGAGAGGGAAACTGTGACCGAGTTGTTCCATTAGACTTCCCTGTTCTGCCGAATCACAAAGCACGCTGATTTGCCCATCCCCAAATTACCATGACTAAGATACAACACCACAGCCACTGCAGCAATAACTGGAGGGGGAAGTTCCAAGGAAACTCCGTACCTTGTTGATTAACAGTGGAAGATTTTACTTTGCGCTTGATTTGCTTCTCTTTCTCAGGATTTTCTCTGGTGGAGTTATTCCTGGTGTTGTGACTGTAATCAGACTGGCTAGGGATCGATACAGTATTCTGGTTCTTGGAATGTTTGGTTGAGTTCTCCAGTACTAGAAGGACAAAAACGAAAAACAAGATTATTCACGTTAAGTAGTTTATGCCACATTCACTCTTATCTGGATAAAAAAGTAGTCATGGTCTACTACAAACAAACAATTTGAATCAGTGATCTAGAAGTAAGAAAGCTTCCTGAATAAAATAACAGAGCAAAACTGAACAAGTTAGGCTGACAAACCTCAAAGGCCCAGCAGCTTGAAAACAGAACCAGTCTTAACTGAGACAAATACATTAGATTTCCAAAAATGCAGTTTTATGTTTAAATATATTCACAGCTTTTAAAAATAAATAAAAAATAAATAAACCAACTTGCCTGACTTTGCTGTCCCTGCAGTAGTATTAGGCTTTGTAATTAAAGGCTTTATCGTTAAAGGCTTTGCTCCTGACGAAGTAGACGGCTGCTCTGTCACAGCCACGTCTGTTACCCCCCTGTTGCTCCTGGTGCGCACGAGGGAAGAGGTTTCAGCCGCTTTCCCGTTCATCTGGGGCAGCGCGTGTCTCAGCGCTGCTGACCGTGCCGGGGCAGAGGATGAAGAGGTGGCAGACGTTTCTGCCTTCAGCGGAGGTTTTATCAATCTCCTCTTCCTTTCAGGGCTGAAAAAGGAGCAACAATTTGGATCCTGGGTGACTGCTTTTTTTTTTTTTTACTGTACAGGAATAAATAAAATTAAATGCTGGTGTCTGATATCATGGGAGTAAAAGAACCATCTCTCTATGAAGTGTGGTAATAACATGACATTTACTGTGGAAATTCATGTAGTTGGGAGCCTCTGAAAAGCGAATCTTTACAGTAGATGCTATAGTTGTACAATAAAGCACGATGCCAGCACTATCCTAGCGATGCTGTTTTACTGTAGCTGTTTAGCAGTTATCTGAATGTTAAGCACTTACACTAGGATAGCTCTAAATAAAGTTTAAAGTCCTTCCACATCATAACAGGGACGTGCATGTCAAAGCTATCATTCTGCAATACAGAGAATAGTAAAGGAAGTATTAAGAGGAAAAAACCCACTTCTACAGTTTAGGTATGTCAAACTTATGCAGCATTTCATGAATAATGTACAGGAATTAATGTACCTGGATGCAACACTGCTGGAAACAGAGCTGCTTCTACTTCTTTTTTTCCTTCGTTTCTTTATTGTATTCCTTTTATGAAAGCGCAGGGCAGATTTATAATCCGACAAAATAGAACTTATGTGCTCTTCAAAGAAAGCAGAAAGGCGCAAACTCATGCTGTAGATCTGAAAAAGGAAAGCCAGTCAACAACCAGGTTTGTGATTTCCCAGAGCATCGTTTTACTTATTTATCATTGAAAAATAGCGAGAAAAGTAAACTGTTTAATATGAAAATGTGTTAAGGAATTTTACAGTCTGTCTCAACAAATGTACACTAATCCATTTGTAGGTTTGCTTCAAGCATTTTCACAGATTTGAGAGGTGTATTACAACTGAAGGTTGTAAACACCTTTTTAACTGTCCCTGTTCAACTGCCTTTCCACAGTGCATCCCTTTCAGCTTCAGCAGAAACCACCAAGACAGATCCGCAACAGAATTTTACTGAATCATATCTAGGGTCAAGAAATCACATTTTCTTCTGTATTAAGCTGCATCCTTATATATTTGAACATCAGTCTCTTATGGATGAATTGCTACTACCAGTGAGTTGGCTGCAACCGGCACAATAAATGTATCTGAATTATGTAGGTGCACATTTTTCTTTTTATTTTTCTTCTAGCCTTGGATGATTTAGAGAGAAACCCTTCAAACTCAGTAGTTTAGACCACAACTAATCATTTGAGCACGGTTGGTAATGATTTTGGAAACAAAAAACCCAGAAGCGAACTGCCCAAAGATACTTTAAGAGGGGACACAGCACCTTCTTAGAATATGAAACACAAAAATGGTATCGTAACAGTTACCTACTTAATGACACAAACTGTGCCAGAATAAACAGTAATTATGACAGATTTGGAATGCGTTACTGGAGAGGATATCCATATGAAAATATGTAAAAAATGATATAAAAATGTATGTCTAATATGCCAAGGAAAAACAAAAGTTGACGGGTTTAGGTTTACTCAGGTAAGCACCAGTGATGTAAGAAAACCATCACTGAATGACAAGTCAGAGTGAAAACATCACCATTCAACAACTACACGTGGCATGCACTGAAAAGTCCACAGGTTCTGGAATATTCAAAGTCTTGACATCAGAACCTCAGCTTCTACTTCTGAGTAAAATAAAAAGACCTACAAGTTTACTGCTATACCAGTCTGTTTGGAAGAAACACGAACAGATGTGAAAATGTCAGGAGAATCTGTGAAACCACACTGGAGCTAAGGTAATGTCAAGCATTCTCCTACTTTGGCTTGAGAAGATCAAGAAGAGACAGAAAAACCACAAAAGAATGCCCAAAACCCCCTGCCCTTTGATGCAACCAAAAGACAAGAGACTGGTCCTTAGGCAGCCCAAACAGTGAGCGGGATCATGTACTACTGATCATTAATTCGCTATTTCGAACAGCCAAACATAGAAGTTATTAATAATTCTAGTCTAACACCTAAAGCATGTTGGTGTAGCTTTTCTTCTTCTAAAGCCTTGAACATGTGAAGTATACATTTTAACTTTCCCTGCTAACAGATACTGCACCTACGAGTCCATTTGAAAACAGGACATTAACTCTCCCACTGGCAGGGCATTCAGCGTCAGCTCATTACGAGTGGCTCTGCAGGCTCACGCTTTGCACACACAGTTCTGTTTCCCAGAAATCCTACGTGCTTCATCCCCATCTCCCAGCATCCCGGTGGAACAGCATATAAAGTCATCATCCTCCACTCTGTACCTGGGTATTTCAGTATGGGCAAGCTCCAAAGCAGAGGAGTTTGGGACTCTGTGTGTGTTTTAAAAATCAAGTTTCTTCCCCAAAATATCAGTTAAATTCCACTACTGTACCCACAATCACATTTGTACAGATCTTTCCTACAATGTATCTCTCCTGTTAGATCTGCTTTCCAATATTTACTTCATCAGAACTTTAGGCATTTAAACAGCATAGATTCCTTTCCTTTAATAGAAAGTGATACTACTTTCTCAGAGTGTTCATGTTTGAAGATCATAATTAAACTTGTTCTTGAAGTAATCAATTACACTGTCGCTATGTTTAAGTATTTTTTTTTGTTTATGTGTAAGTATTCTTGCAAACACCCTCACCTAAGAAAAAAAACGACATTTAAGCCTTACCCTTGATCTTTTACTTGGTGTATAGGCCTTGGAATTGCTGAAAATAAGTCTCACATCTTTACATAACTCCATCGGTGACTCATAGTTTCCAGCTTCCAGTGTTTCTCTAACAGTAGCAAAATCCATAGGAGTGTCAATAATATCTCTATAATCCTGTCAAAGAAATAGCACAGCAATGTATTACAATTTATTTTCAAGTTTTAATGTATCATTTTCATTAGGATGGATCTGATAAACCTGTTCAAACCAAGTGTCCTCTTTAAATAGGTATGGAAGGCTGCTGAAGACATTTTGCTCCTTCCTACTCATACACAAGGTAACTCCTCACAGACACACTCGACAGGACTGAGGTTAGAAGTTAACTGACACAAGATTTAATTCATTTTGTAAGCAGGCTTACTAAAATACAGAGCTCAAAATTTGGTGTCCTAAGGGTGATATTACTGACACGCTCTCATGAAGGCAACCATGATATCAAAGTGTGACTACAAGCTCTCTGGTTTAACAGCTCAAGCTTGGTACTAAGCTTAATACTGTTTTCACATATTAGCTTTAAAATACAAAGTTTGACTCTTTGAACCTGATCAGAGGCTTAACACATCCCTGCTGAAACCTGAGCAGTTTCCCACATGGAGAGCTGACAATTTAGGAAAGTAATATTAAAGTAACGAAAACTCCACAAGCTTAAATAGGACCCTGTTGAAGCCAATGACAGAACTTTTTTCCTAGGCTGTGGAAGAAACAGAAGAAATACCCATATGACAAAAAGCTTAAATACCAAAATTAACCAAAAAGTCATCCAACAGAGTAAGCAGGCCCTGTGTGAGTGCCTCTGAACATGGAACAGCTTTGTGACACCAGGGAGCAGAGCGTTTCATGCCAAGCTCAGTAAAGTGCGCTCTCTATCAGCTCATTTGAGTATCTCAAACACAAAGGGCCACTTGTACTTGGCCACCTCATAAAGTTTAGGTTACTTCACAAATCACGGTGCCCAAGAGCTGCAGAAGTATCAAGACAGACCTACTAGCGACTTCTGAAACAGAAACATCTCTTTTCTCTAATTGGGACAATTCATTTACCGAGGTTAATCACCTTAGAGTGATATTTTAAAGAAAAACGTAAATATATGTTAGAAGGAAAGCATGCAAAGCCTTTGTTATTTAAAAGTAAAACTAGCTTAAAAGGCTAAAGAGATCCAAGGCAGCAAGGCTTTTGTGTTAAAATACTCTGTAGTTACAAACAGCTGCTCATGGCTATTCTGAACTCTGGGCAGAAGGCAAAATTTGGGAAAGTCACTGTTACATCAGCTCATGTTTCACTGCAGGTCTTCAGTGGCTTCTTTTCCTGCATGAAGCCCAGACGACTGTGATACAGAAATTACTTTAGTTGGAAAATGTCTGATACACAGGGATGCCTATGTTGTTACATAAACTGCAGCTTTTGCAATTAAGATGCATCTCTTCTGGGTGAAAAATGGCCATATACGAAGAGCACGTGTTTGGCAGTTGCATGCACTAAATGCTGTAATGGATCATTTTTGGTTTCATTTCAGAAGGATAAAAAGTAATGGACTTCTGCGCTCTTTTCTTTTCAGATTACTTTTAAAAGACAAAGAACTTAATCATCAGACAAGCAAGCATTGTCAACAGAGCTGCCTGAAGTTTCAACTGAAAGAGTTGGAAAAATGGTCACATTTGAAAAAAAACCAAAACAAAACCAAGAACGAACCACCTAACAACTGCATTATAACCATCCTCCTCCTTGTTCAGAAGTACTCACTGGATATTCAAGGAGATCCACTGGTTGTCGAAATGGTTCAGAGTCTTCGCACTGAAAAATGAGATTCAGCAGCTCCTGGCACTGCTTCTTCCACGACTGAATGTCGTACGACTGAGCTCTGTTACGCAGCCGCCGCTTCGGCTGATGATCCTGAAATGGCAATGGTGACTGGTATGTAATAAACCAACTAGCTGGTTTTAAAAAATCTAATGAAAAAGGTACCCTGCAGGATATAAACTCTAATTAATGAGTTCGTAACACACAGCAGCACAGACAGAAATGCTTTTACATTGAACAGCTCAGCAGAACAACACCTCAGTCACTGTAAGTTCAAAACCTTCCAAAAGCTGAGATTACACGATGACAAAATCGCTTTCATTTTTACATTCCTTTGTTTACAAATGCACTTCTAATTATTTATAGCACTACAAGCAATTTTTAAAATTACCTTTCTTTTTCTAGTGGAAGTTCCTGGCACATTTGTGTCTTTCTCTTCTTCCTTTGAGCAAGATAATGAGTCGCATAAAAAGGTTAAAAAAATATAAACACACATGAGTAGGTGAGTTCTTCTGTACTTCACTTAAATAATCTGAGTCTTTACAGTTCCATCCCATCCCTGTCCCTCTCAAAACCATCAGTTTTGAGAACCTCTCAGAAGTCTGAAGCAGCACCTAAATTCTCCAATAAACCCTTAAAGCTCTGTGCACTAAAAGGGAAGAGGAAACTGGATTATTTTTTTTTACCCAGCTTCCCAGCTGACAATAAGAAACATTTAACTGACTGAACTCCCTTACAGTGAATGAAAACAGGGCAGAGACAGCGGTCCCATTTCTGCAGCCCATCAATGCCAGTGCCCAGGACACAAGCACTTACCTCATCAGAGTCTGACAGCACCTTCTTCTTCATCGCATTGTACAGTGGAATTATGTCATAGCAGCTCTGGTCTCTGTGCAGAAAGAAACACGCCATTTATTTGCCATCTCACCTATGGAACCAACTGTGTTTTGTCCAGGAGAAGCCATTCCCAAATAAAACAATAAAATGTTTAGTGCTGTATGAATACTAAGAGGACTGCAGTAATACGAAAAGCTACTCTGCTCAAAAAGCTGTAAAATATTATCTGCACTTGAGAAAATACAGACCTCTTAACAGTGTCTGTGTTTTAAAATTTAATATCATAATCCTTTACCGTGAATTTATTAGCATTAGAAAAACCTAAAACCATACCACATAAAGGGCTCTGGGCTCATCTAGCTTTGTGAGAAAACACTACAGTGGATTTAGTGTACGAAAGTGCAATTAAATACAACAGCACCCACAATGTAAGACATTAGAAATGTAGTGTTTGTTTGTGTAAGGACTAACCCTGTTATTGCATAAAGCTGCGTAATTAACTCAGCAAAACAAATACCAATTTTCAAACTCCTACGCAGAAGAAAGCCCAAAGGTGTTCTCCTACGTAGCAATACAAACCACCAGAAAAAGGAGCAAACACAGCAACTCTACACGAGAATTGTCATCCATAACACAGGCTGCTGCCGTTAGCACCTGAGCAGTGGGGGAGAGGTGGAAAAAGAAGTACAAGTCAAGCAATCCCCCCGAAGTTTTCTGCCTTTTAAAAGACTCCGGTAACTCAGGCTAAGCCATAGATTCTCAGAGGCATCTACATATTTCACCCCTTAGGACCACAGGGTTTGCTTTCCATGGTCTGAGCCGTCTGTCCTACAGTTAGAAAGAACCCTAAAAAAATGAAAATACTCTGGGCTTTCGATGCATTACTTGTTCCCTTAAATGAGTTTATTAACAGACACAAGCTATAGGCCATTATTAAATAAGAATATCCATGTTGCACTAATTTAGCTGAGCCAATTAAAAGCACACACTTTGAAAAACCCTGAGCTGCTTAATTAATCAGAAAAAAGCCACACAGGGCAAAGATGTTAAAGAACAAAATTAGTAACAGACAAGCCTTTTAGACACATATCTGGTCCTAAAGGTGTATTTCACTAAAATCTGTAATATCTGAAGCAGTTAAGTACGTTTCACTCTCCACCAAAATCAGAAATCGCAGACACTGCAGATACCAAAGATTTATGTACGGAGTCCTAGATTTCCAAACACAACGCAGTTCTAATGATTTTATGAACAGTCTATAACACTGAGAAATTAAATCACTAAAAATGTCATGTTTTTGTTAAGCTAATAAAATATCTCGTGTTTCTACAAGGCGGGAACAGCAGCATCCACTGTGTAGAAGCAAATCAAGGCAGTGGACACCCTCAGTAACTCCTTTTTACGTGCTTTAGGTCTGCAGATGCATCAACTCACTGAGAAATCTGAAACACTTCTCATTGAGTTTTTCTACAGACAACAATTAAAAGAGCATTTGAAAGACAACTGCTATTTCTGTTGAGTCTCCAACTTTTATTTTGCGTAACACAATTTTCAACCACATTATAAATTGTAAAGACTTTAGAATTAAATGCTTACAATTATACTAATGTAGGCGGTATTCAAACTCAAAATGAGAACTCCTAACTTACCTATAAATTTATCTGTCACTACATGATCACAGAATCACAGAGTATTAGGAGTTG
>NW_010158590.1:0-535 GCF_000695765.1 Mesitornis unicolor
GGCTCCGGCAGCGCGGCGGGGCCACGGCAAACATCCCCGGCCTCTGCCTTCAGCTCTGGCTGTCAACCAAGACTCCGTTTTAAGCTCATTTTAAGGCTACCGCACTTCATTGCCAAGGGCTGCAGGGCTGCGCTCAGCCTACACCAGCCCAAGCCCTGCCAGGCTCAGACACTCAAGCTGGCGCTGCCTTCAGAAGTCCGATTTCCCATCACATACTCACATGCAGCTTCTGGGAAGACACACAAAAGCAAAATGACTTCACGGAGCTGCTGCAACTCGCCCCTCCCCAGGCCCAGGAAGCAGCCACAGCCACACCAGTAGCGGGCTGCCATGCCCATCTCGAGGGCTAAGTAGAACCCTGCTAGCAGGGAGCCCCACTGCATTCCCTGGGAAAGGAGGGCACTGGGCTCCTGGCACCAAGGCTACCCAACAGGAAATAGACAGACGGCACCAAGGCCAACATCAGGTGAACACCCAGCAGCACCACAGCCCAGCACCCCCAGCAGCTGTGGCACCCCCAGGAGCTGTGGCACTC
>NW_010158591.1:0-965 GCF_000695765.1 Mesitornis unicolor
CATTTTATGTAAATATACATTAAACATATCAACATGGGTAGATATTTTGTATAAATATATCTCAAATATATCAACACATGTCCATATTTTATATAAATATACATCACACCAGTTAACACAGATTTTAGATAAATTTGCCTCAAACACCCTAACACACAGAGGTATTTCATATAAATATACATCAGAGGTACCAGTCTCAGTGTACACATCGAGAATTAAAAGTGACAACTCCGTTGTTGATTTGATTCCTAGAAGTTTAACAAGGTTTTTCTTTATCATTTGTAGATTTCTTCAAGTATTATTCTTAATTCCGCATCCCTTTTCTCCTCATGGCTTCCTAGTAATACAGAAAACATTAAGATTGATGGGATGGGATGGGATGGGATAGGATAGGATATGATAGGATATGAAAAAAGAATTCTCTTGCAGGCTTAAATTATGCCAGTGTCAGGAGTTGTTTCCTAATAACACAGATTTTTATAAGAATTACTGAATAAATGAGTTTTTCTCTTTTATTTGCCATTTGTTGCTCGTTGCTTTGGCCAAACAAAACGCCGAGGGGTTTATCCACATTAATTCACGTGCTTTTCCCTTGGGAATCTGCTTTTCCGCTGGCAAAACCTAATCCTGAGCGATTTAACTAGGAAAATTGGAGTCGTTTTAAGGACTTCTGTCAAGATACCTGTGCAATAATTACCTGTTTCTTGCTGGTTTCCATTTTTTCCGGAAACTTGGGAAAAGCTGATGTGGGATACAGAAATCAAGCGATACGCTTAAAAATTTTAATAAAAGTAAAAATTTAAAATTTTAACATTTGTAAGCCTTAAAATTATTTATTTTTAAATGTATTGCTTAATTATTTTATATATGATATATCAATAAAATAAATAGATAAAAATATATGTTTTACTATTCTGTTTTAAAATTTAAAATTTTAAAATTTTAAAAACAATTTCAAATTTAAA
>NW_010158592.1:0-226 GCF_000695765.1 Mesitornis unicolor
GGGATGCCCTGAATCAAGGCACGGGGCTGTGGGGAGCCCCAGGGGCTCAGCAGCAGAAGAGCAGGGTCAGAACAACCGCCCCCCTCAAGTCCTGGGGTCCTGTGCTGCCCGCACGCCCTTGTGGGAGCAGAGAGGCCCAGCTCCCCCGGGCCAGGCTCAGCCGGGGACCCCGCGTCCCACCCGGGCGCTGCTCTGCGCCGCCTCCCGCTGCTGCTGCTTGCGCCTC
>NW_010158592.1:267-2108 GCF_000695765.1 Mesitornis unicolor
CCTCCGCCACGATGCGCTGGCGAGCCATGGACACCGGCACTGCCAGGGACGCTGGGGACGCCGGGCTCCGGCCCAGGCGAGACGTCAGGAGGAGCCGTTTCCGTCCAGCCTGCGGGCAGAGGGGACAAGGGGACAGGTCAGGGAGCATCAAACAGAACCACAGAATCCCAGACCGTCAGGGATTGGAAGGGACCTCCAAAGCTCATCCAGTCCAATCCCCCTGCCGGAGCAGGAACACCCAGATGAGGTTACACAGGAAGGCGTCCAGGCGGGTTTTGAATGTCTGCAGAGAAGGAGACTCCACAACCTCTCTGGGCAGCCTGGGCCAGGGCTCTGTCACCCTCACTGAGAAGAAGTTTCTTCTCCAATTGAAGTGGAACCTCCTGTGTTCCAGTTTGTGTCCGTTACCCCTTGTCCTATCATTGTTTGTCACCGAGAAGAGCCTGGCTCCATCCTCGTGACACTCACCCTTTAAACATTTATAACCATGAATGAGGTCTCCCCTCAGTCTCCTCTTCTGCAAACTAAAGAGCCCCAGCTCTCTCAGCCGCTCCTCAGAAGGGAGATGCTCCACTCCCTCCATCATCTTTGTAGCCCTACGCTGGACTCTCTCCAGCAGTTCCTGTCCTTCTTGAACTGAGGGGCCCAGAACTGGACGCAATATTCCAGATGTGGTCTCACCAGGGCAGAGCAGAGGGGCAGGAGAACCTCTCTGTCCTACAACCACCCCTCCTGATACACCCCAGGATGCCATTGGCCTTTGCCATTGCCAGGAGCTCTGAGGAGCTGTCACCAGGAGGCTGAGGCCACCGCTGCCCTTCCAGGCCCAATTTCCAGCCCTAGGGAGGGGAGATGACCCAGGTCCAGGCCACATCTGCAGGTACAGAGGGCATGGCCATGTGGTGGGAGGTATCACCCCCCTGGGCAGCTCACCTGCTGTGCTGGGCCCTGGCCCCTGGGCCTTGAGGTGATGGTGGGCGGCTGCGTAACCACTTCTCCAAATGCCACCGTGTCTGAGGGAGAGGAGGAGGTGCTGGTGTCAGGCAGGAGCCCCCCAGGCCACAGCAGGGCTCTCCAGGACATGCTGGAGCTCTGGCTCACTCCCACCTCTCCACTTGTCACCGGGACAGGGATTCACTGCAGCCACCCCCACTGTGCCAGACCCACCTTGGAACAGGCTCTTCTCCAGCATGGCCTCTTTCTTCTCCTCTTTCTTTTTCCGAGCTTTTTCCAGCTTCTTATTCTGAAACCTAAAGAGCTGCGTTACGGCCAGGGCTCGTGACCAGACAAGGAGCAAGGAAGTGACTTCCTACCCCATGGGATCCCTCCCAAAACTCTTCCCCCCCAGCTCCAGCCCAGTAGCAGGAGGGTGAAGCAAGTCTGAACCGGGCTGACCCAGTCCAGCCCCAGCAGCCGTGGGGGCTTTGCTCTCACTCTCTCTTCCTCTTGGACTTCTCCGGTGCCATCGCTTCCTTCTCAGGCTCCCGCTGCAGCCGGTTCTTGGTGAGGAACAGGATGCGCTGCACCTCCTGCTCCATGCGGCAGACGTAGGAGCGCTCCGACTCCCCCTTCCCCCTCTTGAACTTGGGCACGGGGATGTCCCCAGGGGCCTCGGGGCCCTTTGACGTGGGCTGCTGCTTCTTCTCTAGGAGAGACGGGTGACATTACCGCAGCGGTGACAACCTGGCGGTTCCCCAGGGCAGGGATGGGACATCACCGTGGGGAGCTGGATGCCCCACTGCGGGATTTGGCTGCCTCCGGCTGCACCGCAGCACCACGGGCTCCTCAGCCAGGCCCCGGGTACCCCAGCTCCGTGCCCCACCTGCCCCCCGCTTCTTCTT
>NW_010158593.1:0-814 GCF_000695765.1 Mesitornis unicolor
ATACTCAATTCCCCATTCTCCACTTCTTACGGATGAAGTTTATCTTAAAAACTTCCTAAAAGGGGCTGTTTAGGCACACGTTAATGCAGAAAGGAGAAGGAGCAGGATCACCAGCATCGCTACATGGCC
Organism: Mesitornis unicolor; assembly: GCF_000695765.1. Classification (NCBI taxonomy): domain Eukaryota; kingdom Metazoa; phylum Chordata; class Aves; order Mesitornithiformes; family Mesitornithidae; genus Mesitornis; species Mesitornis unicolor. Next base: position 130 of record NW_010158593.1, read on the forward strand.
AGAGAAATGCTGTTCCCGAGGGTGTTCCCCCTTTCTTGCCTGGTATGCAAATGATTTAGACCAAAGCACAAACTTTTTCCTGACTTACAGTCTTCCATGGTTTGGGTTTTTTTGGTCTTTTGGTTTGTTGCTCACAGTTATGAACCTAGAAAAAAAATCTTAATCTGCTGCAACCCCCCAAAACTGTGTTAGACGCAGTGCCTTTTGCAGCGGGTGATCAGCAGCAGCAGGATTCATACATTTAGTTTACCTTCACCTCCCTCTCTGTTATCAGTGTGCTTCACCAGATATAATTTATGTGTTAATTACAATAATTGCTCCTACCTAATTTTTGCCCTATTATCCATTTTTTCACTGGGGCTAAAAAGAGCCCACCAGCTGCTAACAAACTGAATTAAACTGGAATCGATTCCACAAGTACAATCAAAGATCCGAGAAACGCCCAAAGTTTATCAAGGAATCCCACAGCGGTAAATATTTGGTAGTTCATACTATGTGTGTACACACCCATGCCGATGCTCTGTGAGAGCTGGGATGCTTCTTAGGTTAAGGTGTCCAGTACTGTCCCACTTTAATCCCCATTTTTCCATGGCTAGAGGAAGCTGCCTCTTGAAGACAGTCATCCAACCATGCTACCAAAAGGGGTTGCTGCTCTTGTGCTCATACAGGTGTAACATCGGGAGAA
>NW_010158594.1:0-1185 GCF_000695765.1 Mesitornis unicolor
GGGCAAACCGCATTCAGGGGTGTGGTAAACAGCCACTCCTTAGAGGTGATTGTCCTGCTGTATTCAGCATTGTTGCAGCCTTCCCTTGAGTACAGTGTGCCGTTCTGGGCCCCATAATTTCAGAGAGACATGAAGGTCCTTGTATGTGTCCAGAGGAGGGCAGCAAAACTCTTGAATGGGCTGGAAGGCATGTTCTCTGAGGATTGCCTATGGACTTTTGAGTTTGTGTAGTTTGAAGAAAAGGAGACTGAGGGCATTTCTCTCTACAGTTTCCTGAGATGGGCAAGAGGAAAGGGAGGTGCTTATCACTTCTCCCTGGTATCTAGTGATAAGACACATGGGAATGATTCAAAGCTGTGCAAGGAAGTTTAGACTGGACATTAGGAAGCATTTCTTCACTGGGAGGATGGTCAAACACTTAAACAGTGTTTCCCCTTTTCCAGTAACTAAGAATGCTAAAGTTTATCATTATTCGTAATCCACTTCCATTTTCAGAATCATAACACTTGAGAAGAGATATTTGCCTTTTCATAGCATGGGAAAAGCCTGTGATATTTCAGTGACTAAATTAGGCTAAGTGCCTTGTTAGTTGGAATTCTGTTGGCTCTAACTGCAATTATGCACAGAGAAAATTCTTGAGAGGAATTTTTCTACAGTGGATGGTGTTTTCACATCTTGAACACAAGCTGTTCTCAAATAACTAGATAGAATTATATGTCTTTCTCCTTAGAAGTTCATTTAATTAATTTATTGATTCAAAACTTTGTATGTAAGTTATATAAGGTTATACATAATCACCCAACAAAGTTCTGCATATCCTTCTAACTGCTGGAAAACTATGCGGAAAAACCCTGCTGTTGTTCTGGGTTTTTTGGTGTTTTGGTGTTGGTTTTGGTTGTTGATTTTTTTTCCCCTCTAGAACATACTGACCTATTTGATAAATGAAAAGAACAAATTGTCAAATTCTATGTCATGGCCATAGAGGTATGCTGCTCTTGAAAGAGAATCTACTTAAATCCATGCTTCTGTTATGACTGCAGTTCAGAAATATATTGCTTACATGTCTTTTGAAAAGGTAGAAACTACCATGTGTGTGTGAAGGACAATGACATATCTAGCATTTCCTGGTCTTTTCTCTTCTGATTACAAAAATATAAGTTCACAGAATCACAGAATCACAGAATC
>NW_010158595.1:0-6560 GCF_000695765.1 Mesitornis unicolor
TAATTCAAACAAATATGCATGTTACATATTTATGTTAATATGGCTTCAAGTGTGAAGGTTCCTAACAGCATCTCTGAATTCCTGAATAGAAACCAAAGAAAATGGTCCTATCTACAATTTTGCTTTCTCTGCATTAATTTTTCATGCATCACATGCTCTGTTTACCTTAAGTGACTGAAAATATTCAAAGGCTTATGACAAACACACACTTTTATCTCCACTAAAAACTATGTTTTGCTGCTGAGTTGATGCTTCTTTTCGTACTTTTAAGACACTGGCATCCAAGATTTATGCCCAAAACCAGAACATTGAGGGAGAATATTGGTATGCGTAATTTAAAATGAATCTGTTTTTAAGAGCACCTTCCTGTGGGATTTCCAAAGCATATTATTGAAAAATGGTGTAGTTCTCTTCATGATCAATTCTTCCCTCAAGCAAAGATATGAGTTATGGCTTTGTTTGTCTCAAAGATGACTGGGCAACCCACATAAGAACTGTTTTCCAGCTGGGGAAATTTAATGTCAGAAATGTTTTAATATGGAATTGGGAAAGAGAAAATGCAACTGAAATGTAATTTCAACAGGCAAGGGATAGCTTCTGGAACTGCTGCATTGTTTTGATCACCAAGAAGTTCAAAGATACTGAACCTAAACAAGTAACTTTTTCTTGCAGACACTTTCTGATGAACTTTCTGATGAAACACTGGTTTTCCTTCACTATCAATCATATAAACACTTTTTTTCCTATCATTTCTTTACCTATTGCAAGACCAACCTGTACCATAAATGTGGATTTTTCTTTGTCCTTTTTATTATGTGTCAATTTTAGTAACTTAATACACAGCTTAGCCCTATATGGATTTTTATTTACTTCTCTGTTAATGTTTGTGTATCTCAAATATATATGTTTCTTGATCTTTTAAAAATAATTTTAAAAAATCATAAAAATCAAATAAAGTCTGTTTATTGGGACTTTTAATTGGCATAGTAACTGCCAGGCACTGGAAATGAAGGCATCAAAATATTTTTCATAAATAGAATTGATTAACACGGTAACTTTTTTATCAAAGTAAGTCCATAAAGAGACATCTTATTTTAAAAATTATTATAAAACAAATTCTGGTAGAACTTTACATGCTTTCTTCATTTTAATTTAACCTTCTCATTGTTTTTCTCATGAAGCTAAGGAAAATAAAGTTAATAAACACCAAGATTTTTACATACACTATTTTTCTGTTTGTTACCATAATTGATTGACTTACTAGCTCTTGTCAACTCTTGATAAATAGGTAATTTTATATTTCATTTAGAAGCTTTTTTCTTTTTTCCTCAGCAGGGTGTTTAGAACTGGTAGCATTTGATAGCAGCTATATGGGATGCTGTCCTTGTGACACAGCAATTCCCATGCTGTCTGCTTCAGCCAGAAGCAGACTAGTGCTCTTCAGGGTGAGAAAGTAATTCTGACAATTTTGGATCTTGCCTTTGGGAAACTCTCTCTCCCCCTTTTTACTTTGTGTAAAGTGAACATGGTCTGAATACCAGCTGAGGACATGAACTCAGTTACACGGTAATTTTAAAACTACATGTGTCTTTGTTCAACAGCCTAGTTAGAGCTAAGAATTGAAAACTGTTGTGACAGTACACTAGAATAAATTTGGGGCTTTATTTGTTACAGAGATTTGTGAACATATTTTTATTTGGCCTCTCAGCTACTTCAAAGTGCTTCTTCTAGTGAATTAGTTTATTTCTCATGTTTTTGAAGAGAAAATGAAAGAAACGTAGTCAGTTAAATATTTGGTGTATGAATTCAGCAGTGAAATGCAAAAGGAAGTGTCTAAAATTAAAATCTTTAGTTCTGTTAGTTATCCAATGACAGATTTCTGTTCCTCCCCTCATTTAAACACTTTTGAAACTTATAGTCCCATATGAGTCATGCCCATGGCCCTATATATTTTCTTTCTCTTACTATAAAAGTTTTTCTCAGATGTGAAGAATATCATGATGCTCTGTAAAAGTAGTGATTATCTCATTCAGAATTAGAAAATTTAGCCCAGCAGTGGATTGTCATCTAAGCAGTGAAAAATAATTCCCCACCAATAAAAAACTGTAAGTTCTTGCTAAATCATGAAAGTGGTGTAGCTTGAGATATTTAAATCTTGCATTTCAGGATTATTATGCATGTTTGAGGAGAATCATTTTCCTTTCGTTATCCTTTTTTGATCTTTTGACAGTAAGCTTTTTGGCGCAGCAATACACCTCTAGCTCTATGTTCCAGTGCTAAAAATACTCAAAAAATGGAATAGTATATTAATCATTATGCATGCTAAACCTAGGAAAGAGAAGAGGAGGGGAGAAAAAGAAAATCTGTTGAGATCTGTTGAGAGAAGGGGCAAGCAACCTCGTGCCTACAAATTACTTTGTAACTGGTGCTTCTTGTTCGCTGCTGCTGTCTAGAAAAACAGTATCAAAAAGCTCAACTCTGATATTTTTCTGGACAGGCATCTTTTAGTTTAAGCTATGTGAAAATTACACAAGTAATATGGCTGGTGACAACACAGACCTGTTTGAATTGCATCCACTACCTTAACATCTAGTTTGTGTCTGAAAGCTGCAAACTCCATTTGTTTCTCCCCTGACTGTTGTGGTTGCAAGAATCAGTTGATGAACTGGAAACAAGGCTGGTGGCACCTCAAAAGAAACTATCTCTCTGAGTTCCTAAGAGAGAAAATATATCCAATGTAACTTCTTAATCTGCTCAATAGTGCTTTTATTAATTTTATGTGTAAATATTTTATTTTACTATATTTCCGTATTTGTTATTATGGAAAGAATGTCTAGTCAGCTTAGGCAATTTAGAACACTGAGGGAACTTACACTAGGGGAACTTATACTAGAAATCACAATATCTCTTGCTTTCTCTCAAGACTTCTTCAAGACTTACTTGCCTTCACCTAGCCTTTGCTTAGTTTTTTCTCCCATTTCCATAATAGCCACCACCTTTTAATCTGTGTTTGTTTTGGGACTCCAGTTTTGACAGGCATCTCCAGGTGTGCAGTAATATTATTATCATATAATAATTGAATTAATTAGTAAATTGCAAAGTAATATTCTTGCTGGTCATCAGGCCAGTTCAACTGCCTTGTTCTGCTTCTTGGATGTTCATGAGTCTTTGGTCACCTGGGCTGCCTAGAGCAGTTTGGAATGGGTGTAGAAGCTGGCTTCTGGCTATCCAGAGGACTTCAGTGGGGTCAGACAGACCCAGATCTTGTCAGGAGTAGGCAGCAGCTGAGCTGGACTGTTGTGACCACTATACCTGGGACTAAAGTATTGTAAGTGCAGTATTTGCATCATTTCCCCTCTCTTTTTGCACGTATGTAGCATTTTGTGTTTGCAGAATTCCAGTTTGTTAGCAGAGTAGGTGGATACTATGTTAAGTTCTGACATTGTTCTTTTCATTGGATGATTTACATTTGAAAATCTGATTTAGGAATACAGAGATATAATTATGTTAAATGTTTTTTAGCATTTTCACATTTCTGATGTTTTGCACAGATAAAATTTATCAGACTGTAGTTTATTTTTAAATTGGTACAAATGTACTCACATGACCTCCAGCTATTTTTTCCACACTGAGATATGCTGCCAGGCATTTATCCTCTAACATATTTTCATTCCCTCACCTCTTCCTTTATGTTGTGTGTCTTGGTAAGACAGGAAGTCTGTGCTCTGTGCTCGCAAGCAGTGCCTGTGGATGGGTCAGAGCCTGTTACTGAGTTTGTAGCTCTGAGTCCCTCAAGTCAGTTTCCATAGCTGAAGATGCAAAACACAAGAGGTTTTAGTGACAGTTTTTACTTAGACTAGTGCAAATAAGCACACCAAGAAGACATGCTGCAGTTTCTATTTTTACAGTTGGAAACAAAAGAGGGTAATTCAGTTTTCTAAACTTGTCATATTTACTGAGTTAAATAGAATGATTTTGCAATCCATGCCAGATAAAAGGTACAGAATGTAGAGTTGTTCCAATCATTAAGTTTATTCCCCATTAAAATTTTTCCCCTATGGTGGCAGTGCTTTATTTTATAAAAGGAAACAAACCCAAGGAAGTCCACCATATCATCCATGACTCTCTTGAAAAAAGGCAGCAGAAGACCGGGAATCCCTTCCCTCCTTGGTCTGAAAGGCTTCAGGTAGGGTTGGTGTGAGACAGGGTTTGCTCTGGCACACTGCCCTTCCTGACTCGATGCAATTCCTTATGCCAGACCGAGCACCTCATGTTGGAAGCTCTCATATGGATGGAGAGGCAGTATGGGTGCGTGTAGGTTTTGTTAAATGACTGTTTCATGACATGCACAGGAGGGCAATGCCTCAGCCCTGACATTTCTCATCAACTAGCTGTCAACAGATCCACGCTCCCCAGTATGACTTTTAGCAGCACCATCTGAAGTGTCCACCTCTCTCCAAAATTTGGGCAGGGAGCCCAGGCACCCATTAAGCTCTGGAGAACAAATATTTCAAAATATGCTACCCAGGAGCCTTCTTAGGCTTGGCTATTAGAGGTACTCTCAAGCTCCAGGCCAGTGATCACACTGAGAATTTACTTGTGTACAGAAGAAATAAGATGTATGACCTGGAAAGAATAAAAAGATGAAAGTTGTTTAGTGCTGCACCAGCGAAAATTAGAGAATTTTCCATGTTACGAATGGAAAAGCTGGAATTTCCTCAAGATTTACCTTGCTGAACTGTTTCATTCATTTGCAAGAGAAAAAATAGGTATGTCTGCTGAAGAGCTCTTTTAAATGTGAAACAGAAGAAGAAATCTAACCCTTTTGAACTGTTCTTTTTAAGTTCCTCTTGTGTTTAAGTGTGAAGTATGTAACTGACATAGTCTCTTCTAGCTCTCAGAAGCTGGAAGCCAGAGCTTTGCAGGGATACTACTAGCATTCTCAGAATATTTCTAAAGTAGCAGACAAAGAATTATTAAGTAGGATTCTACCTCTTCACAATGTTTTCCATGACAGATCAAGTAATTGTACTTAAAAAACAGAGTTATTTATTCTTTTTTGAAAGAATTATTATAGATTTCTTGGATATGGAGAAAAGAGTTCATGAGTTCACTAGTGTTGGTGGATGAACACTACTGTGTAGGTAGAACAAAATTGATTATAATAACTCTTCAGTGGATAGAGATGTGTCGGAATCATCAAACAATCTTCGCCTTTACTAGACTTCCAATCTTCTACTTTCTATGTCTGGCTTAGAAAAAATATTATTTCTACCAATGAATAAAGCACACTTTAATAGGTCTTTTATCCTTAAGTGTTCAGTGTGAATTTCTATGATAATGATAAAAAAGAATGACTCTGTAGGAGCTTGGTGACTTAATGTACCTTTTCATTGAAAGTATGATAAGATAAACTGTCGGTAATTGAAAAATGTTAAAACACTGACACAGATCTGTGGCTCTGATAACTAGTCAGCATAAGAAGAAACTGTGAGCCAGAATGGCTCAAAAAATGTAGTATTATATATAAAAGGTTAAGGTAGAAATCTGCATACCTTCAGAGCAGTGACTGACATGGCATATCTTTTATTTTATGCTGTTCTTCAGAATGTATTTCTGTTTCAAGTAACAGCTTTGTAATTCATAGTGCTGTCTTTCCTGGCATGTTAAAATATTAGACTCTGTCTTTTAGTCATGCTAAGTGCACCAGTACCAATAAAGGCCGCTATTCTGTCTGTTGTAAGTTAATCCTTCTTTCAGTGTTTATAATTTCTTCCACTGAAATCCAGTTTGAAATGCAGTTTCTATTACATTGTGATTATGCACCTCTCGTGTTACTCAGGTGATTTTCCCTGTGCCACCCACCACCACCAACTTCTAAGGTTTTTTTTTCCCTGAAAAATGACATCTATTCAAGGTTCCTGATTTGCCACATCTTTCCTTGATTCTGTGATTCCTAGATGGAGTGAGGTATGAATTCTCTCAAAATGGACCTCGAAATCTGAGATTTCTAAAATCAGTAGGCAGCTGAAGGTTCTCCTGCCTTCACAAATGCTTATTTACTATGATGTCCTTGGCTTATAAAAATACATCATAAGGTACAAGGTTATATGGTCCTGTCTCAGACAATTCCTAGACAATCAGCACTTTTAAAATTGGGAACCAGTTGGGGTTTGGCATGCTCAGGGTAATGCAGATAGGCTTATAACCTTGACATAGTTAACAGCAATCCAGAATTATATTTAATATTAATGTAACTAATGCTTACATTTAATTGTTGTCAGTGATTTCCCTTGTGCTGTAGCACCATTCTTCAGCAAAATGGTACAAATTCACTTTGTTCTTTTAGGTATGCCATCAGTAAGAGGTTGCGAAACTCAGTAGTGGCCAGAAAAGATCACTAAATTGGTAATTTTCTTTGTAGGGCAGATTAGCTATCACAGTTCCTTGATCCATCTGTATTCACATATCTGTATCCTTTTATCCTGTTTATTTCTGTAAGATCAATGGTGTTACAGCAGTCTCTATACCTAAGGGAAATCCCATGGGCAAAGCTGCTT
>NW_010158596.1:0-2175 GCF_000695765.1 Mesitornis unicolor
CCTCTGTCCTTTCCTGTAAATGGGCACAACAAAACTGAAAGAAGTCTTGAACTGAAAGGAATTGACTTTTTTTTGTCAGTAGGAATTACCAATGTGGAGGGAGAAACTCACTTTTCAGGACCCTCTTGAGTATAACCATGGTAAGGAACATCCTGTTAGTGGTGTGCTCAGTCATTTAATGAGGTTGGAGGGAACCCTTCTCCCTCTCAGGTTCCCTTATTCTAACCTGATCGTCCTCTTAGTCTGGGTGTGTAGCTTTTACCCAACAGTGCACATCTACAGCCTTCCTTATGATTTCTACTCTCTTAAAGCCCAGTTAGGGGTACTTATAGCTCTATAGCTCTTCCCTTATCTACTGATGCAGTTACTCCATTGTAGAAAGCCACTAGGTTGGTCAGACGGTACTTGCCCCTATTAAAGGTGTGCTGGCTGTCTCGAATCACCTCCCTGTCCTCCATGTGCCTCAGCATAGCTTCTAGGAGGATCTGTTCCATGATCTTCCCAGGCACAGAGGTGAGGCTGACAGGTTGGTAGTTCCCAGGATCCTCCTTTCTACCCTTTTTAAAAATGGGTGTGATGTTTCCCTTCTTCCAGTCACCAGGGACTTCACCTGACTGCCATTATTTATTATTATTTTTATTATTTTTTATTTTTTTAAAGTGTCTTAACATTAAGGGAATTACTAGGAAATAATTGTCTTAACATTGAGGGAAATTAAGGAAATCCATTAAGTTCCATGCATTTTCCAGTCTGTCTCTGTATAATGGTGAGGAGCTGTCTTATTTCTTTCTATTGATAGGTTCAGTCATAAGGATATTTTCATGTTTTAAGGCTATATACTTGTTCTGGAATATGTTGAGTTGATGTTGTCTTGGAAACTGACTTCGCTAAAGGTTGACATATGGTTAATATACAGATTATTTTTATCCTATTCTTTTCCCATTGTCTTGTTCCTACTGATTTATTCTATCTCTTTTTCTCAAACCAAAGCCTTTTCTGCTTTTGATTCATGTTCCCTAAAAAAAAACTTACTATTGAAATGTTGTAGAAAATAACAGTCTTGAAGCATATATATTCTGAGTTCATGGCTATTGTGTGTAAATAAAAAATATATAGATCAAAAAACTCTGGCAGGAAGCCTTCTGTAGAAAGTTGTTCTTTATGCTAGGTTGTATGAAGTTTAGAAGCAACTTTATTGTCTTATTGCTAAGTTAGTGACTCCTTTAGAGTTAAAGGAATGGCAGACTGTAGTTAAGTATGCAACACTGAGTGCTGACTGACTTTGCTAGTATACCAACCTCACTTTTTAAAGTCTGGTTACTGCTTTATGGCACTTGGGTAATGCAATTTATAAGGAGTGAAAACACAGATAATTTGAAAGCAAAAGAAGAAAATGAGTAAAACATGCAAGCTTAAAAATTATAGAAAACCTAACAGTGCAGTCTGCTTTTTGACATTTATACTGTGCTGAGGAATGTAATTCTGTGCTTTTCAGCTACACTGTTGCAGCTGGGGGAAATAAGAAAAGATAAAGGTTGGTCTTGCCGTGCAAAACCACTCAGTTGATATAGTTCATACCAAAACAGGATTGAAGCTGTTTATTGATTCATTGATGACATATAGATCACTCATATATTCAGGGTAAATATCAGTAATAGAAAAGACAAATAGCTGTATTAGGCACTTAAGGAATGTTAGTAAACACCTACAAATGTTTAAACACCATACTGCAACTAAACCAGAGTTCTAGTGGTGCACATACACATGCATATGCACACCTTTGCTACCCTCTTGGAGGTGTGGGTGCTTTTGCTGTGTGTGTACCTGTGCTGCTCCCTACAACACGCAGGTGAGAAAGCACCCCGCAAGCTCACATGTGTGTGCCTCAGGTGCAAGTCCCTACATGTTCCACCCCATCCTGGCAGTCTGCTGTCTGGATGCAGACTGACAGTGTTTGGCAGGGTGGGTGCTCTGTTCCGGCTAGGCAGATGCCAGCAGAATGACTTATGGCTGTACCAAACCACATTTTGACTGCTGCTGTTTCCACTTCAAGTTCTGTTCTGCTGTCTCTTGTGATTTTCTTACACTTCAGGCTGATACCTCCTTCAAAAAGTCTTACTGTAATTCCTCAGCTGCTGTTGTCATGGTTTGGGGCTGGGCCGGCCACTAAATCCT
>NW_010158597.1:0-9098 GCF_000695765.1 Mesitornis unicolor
GAGCCGCGGCCGCGGAGCGGGCGTGGTCCCGGGACCTGCGGGGAGCGGAGCGGACGGCAGCGGGGCCGCGGTCGACAGTGGGAAGCCGGTTCGTGTGCTAGGGGGTCTTGGCCAGCAGTAAGCAGTGGGAAGCCGGCCCTTCCGTGCAGACCTGAGTGAGGAGAGCCGGCCAAGGCAGGTCTCCCCGCTCCCAGTCTCTCCATGTTACAGCATTCCCCGGGGAGATCCGTAAGCAGCGGCACCGAACGTCAGGACCCAATGTGGTCTCGAGGTGCCTGAGGCGATGATGATGTTTGATGCCGGGGATCCGCTTTCCCGTTCCCTTCGTGTTGGTGGTTATGGGCTGTCATCAGCTCTCCCCCTCGTGTTGGTGGTCATCAGGTCTCCCCATCTCTTTGTGTTGGTGGTCATCAGGTCTCCCCATCTCTTTGTGTTGGTGGTTACAGGCTCCCCATCCCCTCGTGTTGGTGGTTATGGGCTCTCCTCTTCCCCCACCATTGCATGAGGTGAAAGTATGAGGGCTGAGGGACCGGTATCCCCGCATCTGCAATGAGAAAGAATCAGCTGCCTTTCACTTAAACTAATGTCAAAGAGGGAAGATGCAAAATGTCTACGTTCAATTCTTGGTCGATGGGAGTTTGAAAGGTGTTAGAAACATTTCCACTGCTTTTGCTAGCTAAAAAAAAAAACCCACTGTAAAGTGGGGCTACTTATTTTTAGCAGGAGTATTGGGAAGCAGAAATCATTATTGTGTGAAGCTGAGATACTACATCAAAGGTAAGAAGACATAGAAGTAACTATGGTGCTTTCTCTCAGGCCACTGAGTAGATAAAAGAGCATGTAGATCCAAATAGACATAAAATGTTCCTGTTCCTTTACCCATGCAGACTAAAACTTGCATTATTTTTCCTTATTACTATTGACATTTGCACTCTGGTGCTGGAAAAAGTTTCCAAGTGTCAGTCGCCCATCTTAAAGTTTCATATAAAAATATGCTTCCCTGCGATCTCTGCATCTATTCCTTTTTCATCTGTATGTACTGAGTTAATGTTCAGGAAGGATCTTGTGAAGTCCATCTCATGTGAAGTTTGATGGGTGCTGGTTTCTGGAGTCATTGTTAGAAGCATGGAGCAAGTAGGCTGTTACATTAAAGCCGCCTTTCAAACTTCCATTACCCTAAAAGGTCTCCTGCTTTGTATCATAAATATTTGTAACTTGTGATCATAACTACCAGCCAGCTGTCCTCCAGCCTTGGAACAGCAACATCTTAAATGTAACTAAGGTGTAATAAACTTAAATAATTCATAATTTTTCATCTTGACTTTATAATAAATGCGTGTTTAACAGTCTGGAATTACTTTAAACACAATAATGTCCAATGCAGTCTCTCTCTTTCTGTGAAGTTTACCTGACCTCTATAGTTTTCAGGGGCCCAGAGAGAGACTTATGCACATACTTGTCTTTATACAGGAGGTTGCATCTCTGGTGCCAAATCTTCAGCTGATATAAACTGTCACAGCTCTGTTGATTTAAATAGGGCCTGAGATTTACATGACTTGAGGATCTGACTCACAGACCTCTGTAGGACTGTTCACAGATTTAAAGGTAACCGAGTGTAAGTGTTTGCCGGCTCGGAGCTGATTCACTTGGAATTTTGTCCTAGTCAGAGCTGAGCAAGGGTAGTTTAGTCTCATAGTAGGGAAAAATCCATTGCTAGAACTAAGCTGTTTTAATTTAACCAGCTAATTTTATACATACAAAATAATGTTAGAACCTCAGACAGATTTTGAATTGAAACATCATAATTTATAATAGGTAAGGTTCTGATTTTTCATATTTCAGACCAGATGCTGCTCTTACACCAGTGTGAAAACAACCTTTAAATATAGGAACTTGGTGTGCTATATAACTAAGGACAAAATATTGTGACTATTAATAGCTGTTAAATCATATTTAAATACTTGGTCTGATTATATTTTGTAACACAGTGAAACTTTGTGCAGAATATAAAAATACTGCCTGTGTCATCTGACTCCTTTGATGCACTCCATTAAAATTCCTATGTCTAAGTACGTATCATGGAGTCAACTTTATTTCTCTTCTATTAATAGTTTGAAATTAGGTCACCGTTCTTGCAAGGATGGGCTAAGCCAGTACAACTGATTTTAAATAAGTTACCTATATAAAAAGGTTTGGATTTTTTTCTCATGGTCACTTGCAGTGACACCATTCCCTATCTATAATCAGTAGTTTTACTGTCTGTTCTGGCATATGTATTCTATGCTGGCAGGTTTTTTAAGATTTGTTTATAGTGACCCCTGCTGCAAAAGATTAAGACTGACGTTTCTCTAAACCTTGGAAAGGCATTTACCCAATTATTTCAGAGTTCATTTCAAAAGAACCAACGATTTGTAAATTCAAGTTAAGTATATAAAATTTAAAACTCCCTAATTTGGATCATTTTCAGTAAAATTAATCTAATCATACAAGGTTTTTTTTCCTCTCTCATATGTGTGGGATTTACTTCTAATGCACTGCAATGTATTTACAGAGTGAAATAGCTTTTCATGTCCCAGATGTAATGCTTGTTCTTTGTGTTACTGTTCTTTGATAAAAGCTAGACTTGACTCCAATAAATCATTGTCTGAGCTGCTGCATGTTAATGTTTTTAGAGCTCCACTCAGGAAGGCACATACTTACGTTTATGCAGGGTAGCAAAATAGTGAGAAAGCAGATTAAAGCATGGGACTAAGTTTAAGCACAGATTACCCCTCTGGTTTCAGAAGGACTTAAGCGTCAGTTTGTTCCAGCATTGCCCTGAATAGATTGCCTTCTCAAGCTTGGGCTTAAAAATTCTTCAGTGTGAGGTATGAGTGTGTGCTTTTTCACGAGCAAAAGATCCACCTATGCTCTGCGCTGGCCCATAGCAATGCAGCACTGAACCTGAATTAACAGGCCTTGCTAGCCAGAGTGCATGAGGTGCAGCTTTACGCTGTTACAGTTTCCTAGCAGTCTGCAGGCTGGACAGAATAAGCATATATGTGCTTGCGAAACACTCCCGGTATAACCACAGTAAAATCTCTCATCTGTATATTACTATAAATGTTATCATACAACTGTATATGCCTGATAGGTTTGGGTTTTTTTAAGCTGTGTTTAAAGAGTATTATTTAGGCTGCAAAGCCAAGCAAAAAGCCCCACTTAGAACTCCTTGTGTAATCTTTACACTGCACTTTGTGCAGATACTTATGATGAAAGGAGACATCCCACAGAAAATTGTGAGACTATCATAGTGAAATAACCACAGAATTAAAATCTGACAAGCAACCTGAATTGTCTCTTCCCCGCCCCGAGTCCTTCATGTTGCATTCACAGTTGCATTCTCATATGACTGAGTGCAATTTCATAAGTCTGATAGAAGGGTGAAAGCTAAATTGAGTTACAGTTGCCCCATACCCCGTATTTTACCAGTGGGGATTGAATCCTGTATCTTTTCTACAGTAGCCATAGTTCAATATAAAACCAGTCAAATTTGTCATTTTAGTGTAGGATCATGGATTATGGGTCCTAACAGTGGTCAGTGGGAAGAAACTCAGCAGATCTGCATTTCTTTCTCTTTTTTCGGGAGCCAGAAAATTGATGTCACCTGGAAGATCAGGAGCAGAGATAAGCCAGTGGGGCAATGTGCTGGGTCTTCCTATCTCCTCCTTGAGAATTGGAGGAAACAATCCTTTGCAGTGTTCCCTAAAATTTGCCACTGGGGGCAGATGCTGGATTACTTATGTTATGAGAGTGCTACCTGCTTCCTGGCTATGTTGCAGGAACGTGATGAGGGTCATATGGTCTGTACTCGGGCTTCATAAAGAATGTAATCTGTACTCCTGTTTCCTAGCTCAGTGCTTTGGCAGCTCGTGGGTTCACTGCTATGGTGATGGTGTGAGCTGAACCATGAGCTGTTCATGTGTTTTGTTATCATCTTTGCAGAAATTTCCTTAGTGCAACTGGGAGAAGAGAATCAGTGATTTTTAGCCGACGGCTTCTCAAAAGAAGGTGACAACATGCAATGGCATAAAGGTACATGTACATAAAGGAGGCCAGAAAGACAGGAGAACTCTGCCAGTGCCCTTAGCTTGTCAGGCACTGGAAGGCCTCAGTACAGAAGTAAGATAAGTGCATGAACCTAAGCTAATGAGCACTGCTGAGAGGCAAGGTATGTTAGTTTGGGCATGGTGCCACATTTACATGACTCTACATTTTCCAGACGGAAGCTATCTTGTGTCTGGGCAGCTTGGAGCATGAGCAGAGCTTGCTTTTATCTGTCTGCACCTGTCTGCATGGCCTTGCAGAAGAAAAAAGCAGCAATTTCCCAATTAATTAGCAAATGCCTTTTGCAAACAATGCAGACATAAAAGCATCTAACAAAAAAAAAGCCCCGCTTCGAAACCTCCTCAACTTCTTTTTGTCTACAAGGCCTAGAAGAACATGGCCAGTGTCAAGTCTTGCCAATATACTCTCGAAGTGATTTTGTATACCCATGTTTTTCTTTTCTTCTCTTTCTTCCTGCCTTCTATTTATATTGAAAGGTCTCTGAGAAAGAGACTATCTCACTGCCTGTGTTTGTACAAAAACACAGTGTGATGGCATCCTCATCTGTGCCTCTGACTCCTAAATACTCTGTGTCCAGCAGTCATATGGGTGATCTGCATTAAGTAAAGTCAATCAGCGGAAGCAGAGATCTGTCAGGAAATAGTCTGCACTTTCTTCATATCTTCTACTTGTCAGCTGGACAAAGCACCAATATTTTTATTTTGTGTGATAGTGAGCACTAGTAAGTGAAAGCTCCAGGTCACTGCTACTTTCGCCACTACTGCAAGCTTATTGCTTTGGTCAGATAGTTAGACCTTGAACTTTAGCCTATCTGGAATACTGATGTGACCTCCACTATTGCAGACTTCAAATGACTTCACAGTCTTTACAGTGTTTATCATGATGCCTTCTCAAAATTAGGGTCCTCCTTTCCTAGATCCTAAGTTCTACTTTGAAGAAGACACTGCAACCAACTTTCTTAGTCCAACACCTGGTGAATCTACTGGCCATTGCTGTGTAGTTGCTCCATACTTCTCTACAGCAGCTCTTTTCGTGTGGATGACGCAGGGTCCATGGTCCATATGATGTAAATGCACATATAGTATGAAATACCTATTGTCAAATTATATGACTTGTGCAAAGGTAAAGAACTGTATCATCTGTCTTCAAAATCTGTTAACTATACAGATGCAGAAGAAGATAGTGTGGCTCCTCTCCCAGCTGATCCCACAGCTGTTTTGCAGAGTTACTCCTGAAGCTCCATTACATGCTATTATATCCAGTCTAGGTACATACAGGAATGGAAAAAGAACTAAGTCTTGGAAGGAAGGTAAGGAATACCAAAGGATGTTTAGACTGAAGTGTGGACTGTTGTTCCTGTGTTACTGCACGTATCTATTTCAAAAGAGAAGGTCTTTTCAGAATCAGAAGGAAACTGTGGCTTAGGGATTGCTAGAGGGCAGTTTCACTTCTGTAGAAGTCAGTGCTGATTTCCGTAAATAAACATGCTCCAAATTATACAAAACTGTTTTCTAGGCTGCAATGGTTTTTTGGAAAAAGTCACATTTAGGAGAATCAGAATTAAAGTACTTCACTCAAAGATAGTACATTGAACTAGCAAAACCTGTTCTATCATCCATATAAAAGCAATTACCCTCTTTATTTACCCCATATATATATATACACACATATATATATATATTTGCCTGCTAGTTCTCTGCATGTGGGACTAGGATGCCTCAGAAGCAAATCAGAGTCTCCAGTTTCCCCTGCTGACTCTGCAGAAGCACCAAGGACAGAACCTTCAGCAGCCACAAGGCCGCGTGTCTTGTTACAGAGGGACTGAATCCATCATTTCTGAAAAGAGGAGACAATATTGCCAAGCGGAGTGGCCTCAAAATGTGTCCATTATTCTCTTCTGTTCAAATAGCAGCTTAAGTGCTTACAAATTGATCAGATGCTTTCAGCAAGCTATGAAAAGGGCTTCAGCCTGGGGAACATAAATCTGAATCTCAGACTCAATTTCCTACCCTGCTACAGATGTCCTGTGTGACCTCTGATGAGTGATTCTGTGCCTCAGTTCCTCATTGTAAAAATGGGTTCTAATAACATTTCCTGAAATGGTGTGTGAGGATAAATAGTGAATATGATAGACTAAGGTTTTAGCACATAAATGGGCTGCATAAGAATCTTAGATTTTACGGGAAAATTCCTGCCAGAAAAATTTTGACCAGTTCCAGTCAGTGCCTGGACAGTAACAGTATCTGATGTTTGCCCTGTGTTCCCCACCTGTTACTGACATGACAGTTTATACAGGCTTACTTAAATAGTTGTAACCAAGCAATTTGTGGACAATTTTGAAACAAGAAAGTTTGTATATAGTCAAAATGTAGTCATAGTACTAGATATCCTGATACAATCTACCATTTAGAGAACCTTTTTATTTCTCAGTCGCCCCTTCCTCTCTTTTACCATCTTTGAAAGCAAGCTGGTGCTTTAAAATCCAAAAGAGGTTTTTTTAATAGAATCATAAAATCGTTTGATTGGAAAAGACCTTGAAGATTACGGAGTCCAACCATATTATGCGTGTGACCAAATCCACACAACTGTAAAGAGGAAAGTAAGAGTCACGTAAGGCCTTTAGCACCTGCCTGAAATTGCACTGCCTTCAGCAGAGCTGTGGCTGGAGGCAGATTAGTCTGGTCCTTGGTGAGGGCTGAGGAAGATGCAGCTCTTGTCTGCAGGGAGAGAAGTGTTTTCCCTTCAGATCCAGCCCTTCTGGAACTGGTGACTGCAGCCAACAGCTGGGCCATGGCATGGCCTTCCCTGAGTGCAGTTAGTGCTTGCTTTTCTGGTTGTGGTTGTAAAGTGTGTCAGCATTTTTACTAGCATGGCAGCCTGCATTTTTGTTAAAAAATGGCTCTGTTAGTAGTCCTAGTGACCATTCTTTTAAATCATTACAATCGGTCTCACAGACTCAGTCACAATATCTGTTCATTTCAAAGTGTGCATAGTATTTTGTAACCAGGCCAACATTTTGGAAGTAACATAAACACATGCACTGCCTCATCTTTGCTAGATTTAAAGCAATATTGTTAGGTTCAAGAAACAGTGATCCGACATCCTCAGCTTTAAAAGTATTAGCAGGCCTAGAAAATGGCCAGTTTGGTTGCTTGTATTTGTCTCAGTTATCCTGCAGGTCATTCATTCTCTGACAAGAAGTTCCAAAAATTCCGGTGAATGGAGAATGTTGACACATAAAACTTGGTTGCTATTTCTGTAAAATAACTATTACAGTAACTAACTATATATAGCCAGAAGTAATTGCTTCTGTAAATAAAATACCAGTGAACACATTACAAGATTAAAGAGAAACTTTGAGCTTCCGTCACAGCTATTTGCCGACTCCCACCCATATGCACACGATGACTTTGCAGTCATAATTCTGCAATGCTATGAGACTTAATTTAGGATATGCTTGGCATATTACACTTCCTCACATTCCTAAATGAAGTGTTCTTCCATAAGCTGGTTAGTTCTCATTTTAGCTGGCCACTTCACCTTTCACTGGTGAAGAAAAATACAGTCATTTCACCAAATATGCTGCAATGCAATTATTTATTATTCTTACTTTACAGTTAGGATTTATAAATGCATAATAAAGGCTTTAGGTGGCCATGGGGATTTGGATGTATTATTTAGAAAATATTATTTTGAGACTCCCACTCTTTGAAAAAAAGTCTCTTTAAAATGGCAGTTCTAAGTAGCAAAAGTGAGGTAAATTGCTAGAAGATCAGATCAGAAGTGATGTATCTTAATAAATGGATGATCAGTCTTTGAGAGGGAAGGTGATATTAAATAGCTTGAATACCACACTGCTATAGAAAGAGACACTGTTTAAATACCTTTGAAGATAGATTTACAATGATCTCTACCATTCGGTGAGGGAGAAGAGTTATTGACCATAAGCTGTGGGATTTTTGCTTACTAGGGCTGGTAAAGCTAGAAAACCCGCTCATCCTTTATACCTTTTATTGGTAGGGATTTAACAGGTTCACATGTGGGAAGTATAGAGGGCACCTGCATAAGGGTTTGAAAGTCCTTTATTTTTTTCTTTCCTAGTCTGTCATCATGTAGACAAAGTTTGCTTTGCATGTGGACCTTTTCGAAAGAATACAAGTCTATTCCTGCAAAATGGGCTTTGCTAGTTTTGAGTCTGAAGTCAAATGGGCAGATGGGCAGGTGTCTCCAGGGAACTCCTAGATGCAAGGACAGCAGAGGAAAAGCACTTCTGTACTTGAACTTAAAAAAAGAGTTTTGCCTGCTTCTAAGACAGTGATCAGAGAAGGGTGTTGACATCTTGTCAGGAAGGAGCCATTGTAGGCAGAGTGGGAATGGGCTGCGTGGGAACCTGAAAGTGAAAATCAGCAGCATGAGTTTATGTGAACAGGAATAAATGAGGGCAACCAGTGTGGTGTTTTAGGCAAAGACCTACACAAATTCTTACAACATTGTGAATGAACAGGAGCAGTGCAGGAATACATCTGTCATAACCGAAAAAGCAGGCTGGTGCTCCATTGTATCTTGGACAGGCTGTGATTGAAGATTTCACTGCTGAAAAAACCAGCAAGACAAACTCTGAAGATAATTCAGAGTAGAAGATGACGCCTATGTTATTAGACCTGTCAGTAGTGTGACAAGAAAACAGATAACAAGAAAGATTCACTATGGGAAACAAAATTATATTAACTTATTTATTTTGTCTCTTTTGTATTTGAATACACTTGCAGCAATTCAAAGTCAGCTCCCCCAGAAATGCAGATATTTGTGCTCTCAACGTGTTGTCAAACAAAATGACATCAAGCAACAACCCATACTTCAGCAGTGTTCCTTCTGTAACCAATAATTAATGCTGTTGAGGGGCAATAGCCCAGTGTAACAGCAGTATTCCAAATTCTAAATACACCTGATACTAAAGCGTACTGCCATCACTCCCCTTTGGCCTCTTTCCC
>NW_010158597.1:9129-19581 GCF_000695765.1 Mesitornis unicolor
ACTGCTCTGTATCTTTCCTTTCTTCCCCCCTTTTCCTCTCCCAGAGGCACAGCGGGAGAACGCATGACTGATCCAGTGGAGAACAGAGCAAATTAGGGATATGAGCTGCCCGAGTTTCCTGCCCCTGTAGCTCTGGAGAGCTGGAAGAGCACCCTGCCTCACACAGGCAGGCTTGGTCTAAAGCCCATCAGATGGGCTCAAGAGTGAGCAGTTCATAATTGGAGAGAAAGAACCCAAGGGCCCTAAAATTTCATAACCCCAGGTTTTCAAAATCCTGAAGATTTTGTAGTGTCCTGATATTTGATAGGTTCGTGATACATTTTTTCTATTAGTGCAATAATGTCATCCGCTGTGAGTACCAGTAATAAACACAGATTGGGCTCTGACTCTGAACATTTCTATGTAGAAACAGTATTTTAGCACCACTTCTCAACTGTTCATTGGTATGTACGGTCAAGCTACTAGTTCACTACAAACTGCTTAAATTGATGCTTTCTAAAGGGTGGGCTATTATCAGAAAGTGCTGCGTCAGGGAAATTGTATCTAGCAAAAATTGATTTCATTTGTATGATCACCAGTTTCACATAGAAAGGCTAGCACAGGGATCTGAGGTATTAATGTAAGTATATGTAATCTTGCACTCGTAGATCAGCCACAGACTCTTCTGAGCTTGTTGTGTTTGTGTGTTGTCTGTCCCTCTTTCTGATGGGAAAGAGGGCTGTGCGCAGATTTTGGCATATGTGGTGAAGATTTGCCATAAATGACCAATATGATAAATTTTGATTTGCTATAAATGACCAGTATCATCAGTCTCCTGTGCATATATAGATAGATCTCTTCTACCCAGTTCGAGAAATGCTTCTCTATAAGCGTAAGAGGTGAAGTGGAAGGTTGAAAGAGAAACACAGAGATGCAAGTCCTAGTGCTTGGCTCATTAAAGGAGGTACTGAGTGAGTTTGGAAAGGCCCTCCCATAGAATTAAATAAATTTTGGTTTGCCCTTCTAAGAGAGCTTTGGGAAGCTGTCCTGTACAGAAGAAGGATATGGGCAGGTACACTGAACAGCTGATTGACGGACAAACATAGAAATCATTCCTATCCAGGTCAGTTCCCAGGAACATGATCACATTTAATCACGCTGTGTAAATCAATCCTGTATTTCCCATCTGTTGATGATGGAACATTTGTGCCTTTCCATTGCAGTAACTGCCCCCTCCCAGAGCAGTAACTCTCTGCTGCTAAGTCTCCTCTGTCTTCAAGTGAAGCTCACTTCACAACATGCACAACATATACCTTTTTTATACTGAAACACTGGTTGGTTTTAACCTGAACATATACTTCACTTCATGACTTCAAACAGCTATGATATGACTACCGGTTGTCTCCTGAGATAAATATGCAAAAAAGATCCCTATAATGGGTATTTCTGACAGCTTAGTTATGCCAATAATTATGTTATTTTCCACTTCATGCAATCCACTAATAAACAAGAAAGAGAATAAAAGTCTCCACATTTGTAATTCACATGGTGACGCACACTCCTTATGAAAAAAGGCAAGTGGCAGCCTGTCACAGCTTGCCAACTTTAAATTCCTTTCCAAATGCTGTCTCATCAGTAGACTTGTATTCCCAAAGTAAGGAGTGTTAAGTGTCAGTGAAAGACTTGAGCTGTTCCATTAGTGACCTAATGGACAAAGTAGGAGTCAGTGTTTTTCACTCAAACAGTCAAAGACTTCCACTTCACGTGGATCCAATCATCAGATCAATTTCTGAATCAGCAGAAGACTTCCGAACTCTCTCCATAAACACAAAACAGAGGTCATTAAAATTAGGTATTTGAATCCATTATATCTCAGTAGCTTTCTTTCCATTTAGAGCGAGAAGAAAAAGAAACCTAGACAAAACTGTCTTGAGGAAAATGTCTCATTTAAAACTCATAACTTTGAAATAATTTTATTCATTTTTCCGGGCTTGGTGTCTCTGTCCTCTACCATTATTGAAATATCAAGCATAAAATATGCTACTGAAACATCTGAAAAAGGTTATATTATTAATCCACACATAACTTAGAAATGTTTGGAATTATATTACTCAAACTTTTATATAAAAAAGATTAGGCAAAACTAGAAAAGTTTCCATCCAAAAGAAGTATTTTGTAAAGTTATGAATATACCAGCACAGACTCGGATAAATGTTTTAGAATTACAGATTAAATTCTACTTTGATTATACTGGGTAGTAGTTGTTTCTGTGATAATAAATACTTGCTAATTATAAAACCAGATTACAGTTTTTAACCTCATTGCTATCCCCGCTTCCTTCCTCTCTCCCTTATAACTCCTTAGTGCATTAGGGTAGTAGTAGTGCAGCAAGTGTAAGCTACTTCCATATGTTGGAGGAAGAGGTACATAAAGGAACTGCTCCTTTAATTTATAAATATGTGTTTATACTAATAAATAAAGTGCCAACATTTCTCTTTTGGCTAAATCTAGTGTAAAAAGAATTACAATATAAACTGGAGCATAAGAGCACAAACCAGAAATCTCATTACTTTGAAAGCATTACAAAGATATGTTAATGTCAGTATAAACAAGCAGATTAAAACAAATGGGGAAAACAAAACTGAAGCAATGATGTGCTACATAAGCTGAATAAATATAAACATTTAATTATTGATTTTATGAAGAATTAAGTGGTGTGAGGACTGTGGTACCTACAAGCATAGTAGAATAATTCAAAAGTACAAACAAGTATTTTCTCTGTGCTACTTTTGTAAGCATCACATCTAGATCTCAAGATGCAGTGAATTTTTTCCACTTCCCCTAAGGATGGCTAAAGGATACTGGATTCTCCAGACTCAGATAGAATGTTAAAACCATGAATATTGAGGAGCTCCTAAGGGACTCCTTCAGTTATATTAATACTAGTGATGGGAAATGTTTTTCATGAATAGTACTTCAGAAAAATGCCATGCCTTTATGATTATGACATAGTTTTTCATCAAATTATTTTGACAGTTATGGTCAGAACAAAACAAGAAATACACAGTGACTTGTGTTTTTTTTTTCCAAAAGAAACACTGTTACTAATCTAATTTAAATATTTTAATTAACATTCAGACTACCTGGAACAATAGAACTTTGGATCAGTTCTATAAGAGCAGCATTAGGGCAAGTGTACTCCTGTTAGTTCCTTTAAATTCATATAACAAAAAGTAACTGACATAATTGTATGAGATTTAGATGAAGGCAGTCAACTCTCACACTTTGTTTTGGAGTGACTGCTTTCCTTAAAAAAAAAAAAGCCAACAACCAAACAAACCTTTTTTTCATATGAAAACTTTAAATTCCATGATGGATTATTTTCAGATGAGAACTAGATTGTTTTCAGATACTGAACATCTGTAGTCTATGGTATTCCTTTTTTTCTCTTTGCCCCAAAATGTTTGATATGTCCAAAAAGCAGAAATATTTATTGTAGAGAGCAAAAGGATGTTTTAGAAGTTATCTGCTAAACATAGATAAATTTAGACATTTTTGAATGCATTTAGATAAAATTTAAAAACAAAAAAAAAACCAAACAAAAAACCCCACACACACAAAAAAAAACCCCAAACAAAACCAAAATGCTGTTGCTTTCTTTGATTTTCCTTAGGGAGAAAACCTGGTTTCTAGTCAGATCAAGCACACTTTGTCTTTAATGAATAGCTAGCATATCCTAAAATGAAAGCGTGAAAGTCGAGAGGGTGCTTTGAGGACAGACACTGGAAGTTTTGTAAATAGCTATGAGGTTACAGAAGTATAATTACTAATTAAGTAGCGCTAACTCAGATGTGTAGTGCTTGGTTTGGGCTTGGAAGTTCTCTATTACCTGTATGCAGTGGGAGTGGATCGTGCCCTGTCTTGCCCCAAGTCTTCTGCTTTGCAGGATCACAACTTTAGCTTTCTGCCCCTCTCGTGCAGTAACTGCCCCCTCCCAGAGAGGGTACATACCAATGAACAGAGGGGTTTACACTGAAGGAAGAAAAATCTTTTCATTATTGAGAGCTTCTACAACGCAGCACAAAAAAAGTCTAAGAAAGAGAGACAAAGCTTTTAGCTGGACAGAAAGTAAGGTGCCTATGTTTTGGACATGTAAATGCAGAAGAAAAATTGAGCATGACAAGCTTAGAACCACACCCACAAACATAAAAAAAGAGAAGGAAAAATAAAATTGTGGAGAAGTAATCGTGACCTTCTAATCCTTTGTGTCTTTATTCTGTTTGTTAACTCTAAAGTCATGAGTCATGGTAGTTCAGTTGTCAACTGTTTCAGTTGTGAACTGTTGCAGTTGTCAACAGTAGAGGCCCATTAGGCACCAGCACATGGGAAGAGATCTCTGTCAGTCCACACCTCAAAGTTTTCCCCCAGCATTGACTCTCTCCCTTCCATTATAAGAGGTTTGTTAGAGAAAAAAACATTGCTGGTCTCTCTCTGTCTTAAAATTGTTGAATCCACCACCTATACTAGGAAATAAAACTTGGCTTTAGCAGCTTTAAAGCCCCAAATATTAAGTATGTGTGTAGCTAGATACTACATTTCAGTTCTCCAAAGACACGTGCCACAATAAGTCTGCTGAAGAGTCCTGAATCCTGACATTTCAGACTGTATGGAGCTATGCCTATACACAGAGCCCATTTTAGGCTTTGGCCATCATCATAACTGGTTAATGAAGCCAGGTAGAAAACACAGCTCAGCATGTCCCATGTGTCCTGAGTGGGAATGCTGCAAACACTGTAAATCATTATGTCACTTCTTTATTCTGCCTCGGTTTCTCAATTTTAGAAAGTTTGAGTTCTTGAATGGTACTTGGAAAAGGCTGGAGCAAGGCTGTGGGAATCATGAGATACAGATTTTATTGATGACTCTGTTAATCACTTCATATGTGATTTTAAGCAGGTGATTAGGACTAAATCCTCAAAACTGTCCACTTAACTTGAGATACCTAAAATATCTCATTAGATATTTTACAATTGAAGCACTCAAAATTCAGAGGCACTGCCAAAATGTAGCCCTTTAATCATTCTCTTTCTCAGTCCTCTGCTCTGTAAAGTGGTGATAATACCTGCTTTTGAAAACCTTGTTCTTTTTTATATTTAATGGATATTACTGAACTGATAATTTAAAATAAAAAAAATTATCAGAAGCTAGTAATGATAGTTACACCTTGGGCACACTCATTACTCCACTGCAACCTATCAGCTGTGAAATTATTTTGCCTTGGCGTGTCACACGTAATAGTGACAGATGCTCCAAAATCTGAACAAGACTCTGGGTGACAGTAAGAGGAATCCTAGCAGTGCTTCAGTGAAGTGCATAGACCCTGCCACTATTCTCAGGAATCTCATTACCTCCAGTGATGGCTAGGCTTGAAAATACCAAGTTGTTCTGACTCAGAGCTTCCCTTATTTTACATTTCTTCTGGTGTACTCACACTAAATAATTCAGTAGAACAGTAGGCCTTTCTAGCCTGTTTTTCTGGTATGCTGTATCCTGCCCTATGTTGTATGGCTTGCACTCCTGCAGTGTCTGAAGAAGCAGAGAGTCAATTCTGTCTCCTGGAGGCAAACACACTCAGAGAGTCTCAGGTCCCCTCAGAGAGTTTCTTTTGGGGAAGTCCACCTCAAGGGTACAGTTTCCAGTAGCAGCAATGCTGCGATAGTCTACAGACAGAAATAGAAAAAGCCAACAGGAGTATGGATAAAAGACAACTGAGCATGCATTTGGTGTTCAGCAGCAGGGAGCTGTGACAATTGGGACAACCTGAAGACCAGCTCTCCTATGGTGAAAGGAATTGCATTTAGCACTAAACTACACTTGCCTCTTGCCTGAAATTGCTTAGCTGGTAGAGAAGAAAGGAATGAAAAGGACCCATCCTTTTTCCTACTTACTCTGCATGGTTGGTTTGGGTCTGGGGTTGGGTTTTTTGTTTGGTTTGGGTGGGTTTTTTTTGATACGATACAAAAGCATTCACTCAAGCAGCATATATACTGGGTTTTTTGCCTGTGTACTGCTCAAGAAAGCAACAGCCTGGAAAGGCAAGACTGGAGTTCACATTCCTGTCCTCTCCTGGTCCTGATGCAGAAGGTGAGCTCTACCTTTATAAAAACACTTCTTCCGAAGCTCACCCTGTGTGCCTGGAGACACTGATTCAGGGCAGGGGCTTCTCGCTTGCAGCCTGATCCATTCCGGAGTTTTGTCCCTGTCACTCTATTCCAAATTTACTCCCAGAAAGGACAATCTAATCATTGAGTCTGAATGTCAACAGACTTGCTACAGTCCTGAGCAATGCCAGTTACCTCCAAGTTTCCCTGCCCAAGAAACCTGATGTAAATTCTCTAGATGAGAGCTGATAAACCACAAACAGATCAGATCTGGCTTTTACCCTCCATGAATTTCTCCAGCAACTCCATGTCTAAAATAGCAACAATCCTGCAAATAGCAAACCTACAGTAAACACTGCCAGCAAGGAAAGCTACATATGTGAAGGCTGAGAAGATACATGTATTAACCAAGTGGAGGCCTATTCATATATTTGGAATACATTTCCAGTATAAAATACTACTGGATTTTTCCAGAGGTGTATGGTGCTAAAGCTTTTTATATTGGTATAAAAAAATCACCATCCACAAGCAAGAAAATAATTTAAAAAAACTATAATGGCGAGAGTCCTTGGCATAGCTGTGTTTGTCTGGGACCGTACTGCTCTTCAGCCCTGTTAACTGAGCTAGAAGGCTCTAGTCTAGATGTGACCTAAGCATATGTTCTGCAACTGGTGGTATGTTTTTGTAGCACATGCGGATATGCTTAAGCTGGCTTTAATCTATCTGGCTCAGATAAGAACTGCTAGGAAGGTATGATATCATGGGGTTTGGTCTTGGCTAGCAAACCAGGTGCATATCTGAAATCAGGCTGGCTGGTAGACGCTGCACTGGAGTCACCGTGTCCCTGTGTCCCAAACGCCTTAAAATCTTGCAGCCCCCTATCAGTTGTGATGCAGACATATTCCGAGAGATTTATTCCCAATGAAAGCTAACAAATCGAGGTAGCGTTTAATGTGTTCTTTTAAAAGAGGTTGGGAAGAGTACCAAAAGTATAATTAAACTAGACAGAGTTGGAGAGCTAATTAATCACACATTGACAAGATCTCTTCTGCTGACATTTCACAGAGAACATTAGGAGTGCCTTAAGTAACTTCCTCAGGTACATGCTTTGCTAGTGAAGAATAAATTAGCAAGAAATTGGCTGGACACAAGGGAAACCTTGGAATGGAGTTGGAGGTTGGACCAAGCTCAATGAGACTGGACTTTCTCTTCATCTTGAGGAAAATCTCTCTAGCGTGCAAGCCTGATTTTATTCCTTATGCATCTGTTTAGTGTAACTTTAAGAAATTACACTCCTTCTAAAAATAAAACCATAGAAAATCTTCTCTTGTTCTTTCATATTTCTGTATTTGGAAAACCCTGAAAATATGCTGACATTTCTCACAGCAGTTATTCAGGAAAGCACTAGAAACGGATATAAATATAAAAAAAATAATCTTTAATATTGACACAAATAATCTATTAACCTTGGGCAAGCATACCTCAAAAGCAGCTGCAATTTAGGCTTCAATAACAGTAAAGCCCGTTGTGAGTCCTAGAAGGACTTTACACACTCCCTCCACCAGATAGTGCTGTTTCTCCACAGAGCTATGGAGGATTCACAGGCCAGGGAAAGGTCAGGAGCTGACTGGAGGTAAAAACTGCAACTACCTCGTCCCTCCCTGCCGCTGCCACTGCCACTGCCACTACATGAGACAGGGGAGGCGCAGCCTGAGGGAGGTTTGCGGGCGTGCACCCGTGTTTTGGAAGGCTGTTGTCTGCAGCTGATTGAGTGCCGGTGTTGCCATCGTTGATATCTGCTACCAGTTTGATGTATTTTCTTTCCTAGAGTAAGAATGAAAATAGAAACTGATGCAAATAGGCTGCACTTCTACAATCCTTCAGGGTTTTTTCCCTTACTGCTTTAGAGGACACCCTAATAATGTTGTCTGTCAAGTAATCGGCAGGACTAAGGCAACTGAAAAACCAAACCACGGATGTGCAGATGCTGCCCCAGGTGAGCAGCAGCTGCCAGAAGCAGGCCTGACACAAAGCTTGGTCTCAGAGGGCTGAGCAGAGAGACTTCTACCAGCAAAAGTTACTTCTGGAGAGCAGGTAGATCTCCGTAACTGGTCCTGAGTCTGCGTATCCCCTGGGTCCTCTGTGTCCTTCTAAAAAATCCACAGCTGTGAAGAATACTTAAAGGAAAACAACTGCAGGGCATGGTTTAATAATCTGCTGCAGCCTTTGTAACAGAGCACAGAAATACATCTAAAATGCTTCTTTGTGCCTTTCTGCAGGAGAAATATTGCATGTGCTGTATCTTCCTGAACCTCCTGTGAGAAACAGAAGGAAGAGCACTTGCTCTTCAACTCTTAAAGGAACCAGATCCTTCCGAACCCACAGCAAGAGAACAGAAGACAAATATTTAAGAATCTTTTAAGTGGAAAACGGTACTCATAGCTGGAATGTTCTTTGCTGTCCATTACTTAGAGTTTTTGAGACCACTGAGCCAATTTTTCAGATTAATTTTGCCGGAACCATTGTCATGTTGCTCAATGTACCTGAGTTACTGGATTTTAATACTATTATTCCAGGGTTTTTTGGTAAGTTAATAACTGCTTAGTGTTAAAAGTTCAGTCTTCACATAAAGATGTTTTCTGAAAATGTAATAAAAAGTAAAATATAAACCCAAATTAAAACAGTGCAAGGTATGTGCATTTTCCTAAGCAGTGTAAGACTTAAGCTGTCTGATTCTGAGTGAGTTTATAAATCTTGATTCATGCAGGCAGTCTTCTTAGAAAAAAATGATTTGTGAAACGAAACCTGAGCTTGCTTCAGTGTACGGAAAAATGCAGATGGCTCAAATTAGACATCAGGGCCTAGCTATGTATGCAGTAGATTATATATGTAATTAGCCGAATATAAGGTTTATTTGTATTATTTTGTATACTGCGTTAATATTGTCTGTATTTATTCAGGCTTTTGTAATATACATGTGTGATCTCACAGAGATGCTAGGTAATTAAACTCTCCATGGAGACTGTGTTTACTCAGATCTTACCTTGGGCACTCAGAATGCACGTAGTTGCACGCCTTTTAAAAGTAAACAGAAAAAATTAAGCCATGTATCTGTTTGGCTTTTATATTTTCCACTGTCTAAGGAAATGGTGCATATTGTTTGCATTACCGTTATTGAGAAACAACACAAATACATCCAGAGGAAAGACTCGATTACAGAGTTCTTTCTGACACACTGAATGTAAGACCATATAGCTTAGCATATAGTACTATATGTGCTAGGTTGTGAATGGTGGTGGGAGGAAAGGAGTAGGCAATTCTTGTATTTCTGATGGGGCCTGCGAGTACGGTACTTTACAGCAGTAACCTGATAGATGTATCACAGCTGCTGTGAGTCCAGGAAAGGCTGAATTGCAAAGGAAGAAATTTCCTGTAATTGGCTCCATATCACAGCTTTGTATCAAATGATTCTGCTTGGGGATTGTCAAGATGATAATGAACATGGGAGATTTTACTGTACTTCTACTTTGACTAGTAGATTAAGTGGCAACAGGCACCAAAAAGTCTTTCTTCCATTAATGTGGATGCTCTCATGACCCCTAGGCTTCATTAGTACCATATCTTCTATCTGGCAGCTACTCTGGAAGCACAGGTACTGGCATTATTTCATCAGCTCCAAATATAACACCTGCCTCCTGAGCCATTGCCTGTAGAAATCCATGTTTATCTGTTCTTTGCTCTCCAGTCAGGAATTTCAGATCCAGATCAAGGGCTGGGTTCTCAAATTTTATGTCCTTGACCGGATCCAGGCAATCGAGTTACTTTTTGTTACATTGCCTGAACCTTCGAAGCACCCCAGCCACCCTCCTGGATGCCAGCACAGGCCCTCTGTTTCTCTTGTAATATTGCAGTGAACTAAAATCCCATCAAAGGGCGAAGTCCATGCTTTTGCCAATGACTTTCTCACAAAAGACTGGCAAAATCCATAACTAAAAATAAATAAGGCAGTAATATTCACCCAAGGAAACCATCTAGATCCTGAGTATGTTTGTTTTGAGGAGAAAGCCAGGCTGCACATAGGTTCCTGGTTATTTAATACTTTATTTGGTACCACGGTGACGAAAATGACTGAAATCTTACATGTAACATAGTCAGCACTCCTTTTCAGAAGATTTTTTTCCCTTTTCAGTACCCATGCCAGGCATGATGACCGACTCCCCGCGGTGTCCCCTCTCAGCGCCAGTCCAAAGCCAGGGCCGGGGCTGAGGTGGGGCAGGCTCGGGCCGGCTCCGCCGCGCCAGGTGATCCGCAG
>NW_010158598.1:0-9106 GCF_000695765.1 Mesitornis unicolor
CGACCTGTCACGGCAGCAGGGGGCTGCCACGGCTCATCTGCAGCAGCGAGGGAGCGCCGCCGCTGAAGGGAAGAGCCGCGCCGAAAGACTCCGTTAATGCCTTTAAATTCTCCTTTTAAAGTTCAACGCTATTCTTTTAACCGTAGTATTCAATGTATTCAATGACTACATTGAAACCCTTTCTTTTAGGAGTTAAATACTATCTATCTTTTAATATTAGCCTGTTTAAGTGAATACGCTTAAACCCTTTTTTTTAAGGCTAAATACTCTCTTTCCAATACTGGACTGATGATTTCTTAAACGCCATGTAGGTTTGTTTAGCACTCGTGTGGTCCTTGAAGCACTGTTTCCAAAAAGGATAATCTCTAATTATAGTAGAATAAACACAAATACCTGGGGAAAAAAAAATCGATTCTAAAAATGACATGTTCTCCGTCAGATACCGCTACACACATTTGAGTAAAATAACAAAAAAACCAAAAAGTAGAATATTTTAGGCTCATGAAATGATAAATAAACACTTTCTATTCTGTGAACACATGCTGCTCTTAATCCCACGGGCAAAAGCTCATTCACACAGGTCTTGGTACGATTAACAACAGAGTAATTAACACTTTGCCTGCCGCAGCTCACACTGCAAAAGACCCTGTCCCACTGCTGGGAAATGTGGGGGACAACAACTGACATCACTGCCCAGGTTTTATACCAAAATCGTATCGATTGGCTGGGCCCTTTTAAAAAATCATAAACATTAACATCTGTTGTATGCTAATGAGGCCAAATAGTATTTATATTTTATTATAAATTCTACAGGGCCTACTGAAAAAGAATCCCAACAATAAAACAAAACAACAGAGAATTTACCAGCATTTTTGTTTTCCTGTGTTTCACCACATTCCAGGGTCTTCTGCTTTCCAGTCTAGCTTTGCTTAGAAAACTACAAGAACAATGACAGGTTTTTGTCACCCCCCCAAAAAAAAATAAAGGTTGAATCCATATTTATTATGTCAATTAAAAAAAGCAGGCAATCAAGGAGAGAGCCAACACACTCAGAGCCATCGCACTCCCACGACTGTGTCTATTTGTGTGCTTTTTAAAGTATATGGCTATCCACGGGAATCCTTACATTTGACTCCTAAATCCTTAAATCTGAACTTCCCGTTCTCTAGATGTTGAAAATGAGGAAGCTTTTGAGAGAGATGTTCTTTATTAACACTTGTGAGCACAGCCCGGTGTGGCTAAATGAATAAATAGAAGTGCACACCTGTACATACACCCACGTGTACATACGTGCGGTTACATACGTGTGTACACACGTGTCTATACATGTACACACGTGTCTATACATGTACACACGCAGAGACTGGTAACAGTGAGCAAAACCGGGCTGGTAAACAAGGCAGCCCTCGTGAGAAGTGACCCAATTAACCCAAACTGCAATTAGCACAGCGCAGTCATTGCTGTGGCCGGAGGGCGGGGGTGCCGACAGAGATGGGGGTGACAAAAACCACTTGTTTTTTTCCTCTCACTTCTTCCTTGAACCACCTGGGACATTAATTAGGGCTGTCAAAAGCATCGGTTTTGGTAAACTATGCAGATGGTGGGGGTGGGATTCATCTCACCTGATGAGCAGCACTTAAAGCTCAAGGCCCGGAACACCGCGATGCTTTAGCAACACTTCAGCGATCGGGAGATTTGAAACAGCTCTTGCAAGGCAAGCATTAAAATTGGATGAGAATGCTGCAAAGGCAGCTCTGTAACCCCATTTTTTTTGCTTGCATTGCTGAGGGGCTGCGTCATGCATTTCAAACAAACTAACAAAGAAAAAAAACCCAGAAAAAAAGGCAAATACAGAGGATGGCTTTGCTGCTCCTGGTTCGCCAATCTGGAAGTTGAACACCCTGCGGTCAGCAAATGTTTCAGCCATCGCTGCTGATGTACCACGACAGAACTGCAGACAAGGGAGGCTTTGACGGGGCTCAGAACACAGCGGCGTGTTTGGTCTGGCGCGTTTTGTGCAGGAACGTTATTATTTTGTTTCAAGTCATATCTGTTCACGCTCTCCGGAGGGTATCTCAGATAAAGCAATGAGGACGAACGCACAGACTTTGCTGACAAAATGGCAATGGTACTTCCCATGGCAAGGAAGTAACTGCAGCCGAGTTGAGGGGGTTTTTTTGCCTTGTAGAAGCTGTAGCCTTGTGTATCACCAAACGGCTCGTATTTTTGGGAGCGGCAAGGGGATTTAATTCACTTACATTCAAGGTTTTCGCCAAACCCACTCGTGATCTGAGTCCGCGCAGAGCTGAGGACGGTGTTTATGGGCAGCTTCAGGTGCACGAGAAACGATGTTGTTCTAGGAGAGGTGTTTGTCAGTTTTGTTTTGGGTTTTTTTTTCCCAAAACCAGAAGACGACCGCAGATCGCAGCAATATGTTTTGCTGAATAGCGATGTTTCCTCCTAATGCTGCAAACAGAGCTGGAAACACTGAACTGCCAGCCAAAGGAGTTTTTCTGTTGGCGCAGACACCTGCACATCCAAACCAACAAAAGCAATCTGGGCATGGGAAAGCGAGGAGTGAACGGGGGGACAGAGTTAAGGACAATCGTATTTTCCAGTACAACCATGGTGGAAAAATTCTGTAGGGTTGGTCAGGCTCGGAAGCATGGGGGATCCCCCACCCCCCCACACACCCCCCACATTAATGCTCAAGTGAATTTCAGAGGTGGCACAAGCTGGACGTCTCTCCAGCCCCACAGATCCACTGCTTTCTAGAGGTCATCAGTGGAGATGAGAAGAAAAACCAGCCCAAGCCCCACGGCCCTTGTACGAAGTTGTGGCATCGCCACCCTTGGAGGCATTCAGGGCTTTGCTGGAAAAGCCCTTGAGCTCAGTAGATGTGCTTGGTGTGGAGGTGGGGTTCGGTGACCTCCTGAGGTCCCTTCCAACCCAAATTATTCCCTGACTCCAGGAATCCACTTCCTCCTGGAGAGCGGCCGCTAAGCCCTATCCTTCACTTCCTCTTCTTACACCAGCTTTCAACCCAAAACCAACCTCTCGTCCAATCTTGTGGCAACTTAGTTTCTTTCCAAAGTTTAATAAGCTTTGCTAAAAGCTTCTCAAAGGCTTTGTGAAAGTGCAAGAGGATTATTATGCCCACACGACCCCCATTATCGGCATGCTTACCGCCCTTCCTCCAAACGCCGGTGATGCTGGATGCCGCTGGAGCCTCTCCAACACCTTCCCAACAGACGGTGTGTTCATCCATGTGTCCCTTGAGGTCACTCTCTGTCACAAACTCTACCCTCTCACCAGGAATATTACCCAGCCCCATGGATCTGGCATTCTCTGGATGTTGCTAAAGCAGATTTTCAAGATACTGGCAGCTTGCAATGGCGACTCCAATGATACCACCTCCTCAAGTTGCTCCAGGGGAGGTTTAGGTTGGATATTAGCAGGAATTTATTTACTGTGAGGGGCTGTCAAGCACTGGCAGGGGCCGCCCAAGGCAGTGGTGGAGGCGCCATCCCTGGAGGGGTTTAAAAGACAAGGAGATGTCGTGCTCAGGGACATGGTCTGGTGGTGGACTTAGGCTGGTTCGATGATTGGACTTGATCATCTTAAAGGTCTTTTCCAACCAAAACCATTCTGTGATGCACAGACCTCAGACCCAGTTCTGTGGTTTCTTATCTGACTTCCAGATGAATGCACTCATAAACGTTATCTCCTCCTGGCCCCTTACTAACGTCTACTTTAAATATTTTTTTTCTAGTATTACTGTATGGGATCGAGCAGTGTAACATCACCTCAATATTGAATCAAAAGTATGAAGGGGGTTGGAAAATGATCTGGTGGGCATAGAAGGAGAAAGAAAAATGGCACTTTTTGAACTTAAACTGGATCCAGTTTGTAGCAGAACAGAGCTGTGGACACAGCTATGGCGCTATGGAAAGCTGCTGATACTGTGAGCCATGGATTGCCAGGAGCCAGCTCAGCTGCTCCGAAGTTCAGGGCAAGGAATGTCCTCCAAGCTGCTGCCTTTGGCTGTGGTGCGAACAAGGCGTCGTATCACAAGGAGGGGGACCCGTCTGATGCATCCATGCCCCACACGTGAAGGGCTGAAAGCACTACAGGCTGCAGAAGAAGACATCCCATTCGCAGGGGTAAGAATCCCCAGTGGTAGATCCCCAGCCTGCACCGTCTAATCCATAGGAACGTTGGGTTGGAAAAGACCTTTAAGAACACTGAGTTAAACCGTAACCTGTCCACCACTAAACCACGTCTCTAAATTCTAAATTCTCGTGTTATTGTTTAACAAGTGTTAGTATTTGCATTAGAACAGAGGTCAAAGGATCCAAAAAACCAGCAGTTTATGTGTTATTTCTGCTGTTTTTAGAAGCAGAAGCCCTCTCCCTGAGGAGACCACCACGTCATGCAGAGGAGCACCATCCCCACCACAGCCTGCCTTGGTTCTCCTGGCCAAGACTTGTTGGCTTGGCCTTGAAATGGCCTTGGGCTTGGCCTTGAAATGGCCTTGAGCTTGGCCTAGAGCTGTAGAGAGAGGTGAAAGCCCCAGGGGGAATGGAGAAGGGGAAGGACAAAGCCTCTCCTGGGCTGGAGCTGCCAGACGCATTCATTGAATGGCTCTGCAGATCGCTGCTGCCTCAGTGTCCCCTTCCACGAGCAGGAGCACCGTGGCAGGAGGCGCCACTGCGCCCTGGGGGCAGGGAAGGGATGGCATAGGCTCAGCGTGTTTTGAAAGTTCTGGGCTATTTTAATCCACTTTATGATCCCTTGGATAAGCGCTTAAGACCGAGTGACCCAGCGCGTGAATTCTGCAGGGAGAGGTGCCTCAGAACTGCTTAACACGCCCCTGTGGAGTGCTGCCCTTTGCCCCCCACTGCTGCGTTCGGTAACGTGTGAGGTTCCTGGCTTTTGCTGCTCAAAACGCACTGCAGGGGTGCAGATAACCCCCATTACGCCAGGTGACAGGAAATGGCCTAATGACGTCTGCTAAACATGTGAGCAAACGTGCATTTTAGGAAGAGGAAAAGTTAAAGATTATTTCTAGATATACAAATGTCCGCTGTATGTGTATGCGTACCAACAGTGATTATTCCCGTACCAATATTGCAAGTTTTTGATAAGGCATAAATGAAACTTCACTAGGAGTAGCTTTGCTGTTTAATGTTACCTCCCAGCTCTTTTTACACAGCTGCATTTCTCCAGAATTAGAAGACAGAGCGCATCGTTAATTAGCTTTCCTTGCATGGATGTTAAACATCTTCCAAGTGGTCATCGGGAGGCCATTTCATATTTCAAAAATTGTTTTTGTTTCAAAAAAAAGTCCAAAGATCCAATTTAAATCTAGGCTTTAAATCAGCTAGTATTTATTTATTATTTATCCTATTTCTGCTTTCTTATTTTCCCGTTTATTGTGGCTCCACAGCTATTTAACTCTTCTCCCAGTTCTCACCGGTTCTCCTCTGCGGTCCATACACTTTTAAATACAGGCGTGCATATCAAAGCAGGGAGACAGAGGATGATCTGGGTGCAGAAACTGAATGTTTTTCATGGCTCTGAATGCTGTCCCTCCATCCCTCCCTCTAACAGAAAATCACTTTATTTTAGTCTCATAGCCTCTCCCATTCTCCTGCGCTCCAACATCACTTATTCCAGAGCAGCAGCTGACTCTCGAGAGCCGTTAGGCTGCTCAGAAGCCTTTGCCGGATGATAAAACACACATGTGATGTGAGAAATGGCATATGATAAAAGGTCATAAATGGAAATGTTCATAAATGGAAGACTGGCTGAGAGCTGCTGGGCAGAAAAGGACCTGGGGGTGTTGATTCAATGGGCTGAACAGGAGCCAGCAGTGCCCAGGTGGCCAAGGAGGCCAGCGCCATCCTGGGCTGCATCAGCCATGGTGTGGGCAGCAGGAGCAGGACAGGGATCATCCCCTGTGCTGGGCACTGCTGAGGCTGCCCCTGCAATCCTGGGCCCAGTTTTGGGCCCCAAAAAGGCCATGGAGGGGCTGGAACGTGGGCAGAAAAGGGCAAGGGAGCTGGGGAGGGGTCTGGAGCAGCTGAATGCTGGGGAGCAATGAGGGAGCTGGGGGGTTCAAGTGGAGCAGAGGAGGTGAGGGGAGACCTTATCCCCTCTGCAGCTCCTGAAAGGAGGGGGTAGCGATGGGAGGGTGGGCTCTGCTCCCCATAACAAGCGATGGGACGAGAGGAAATGGCCTCAAGTTGTGCCAGGGGAGGGTGAGGTTGGATATGGGGGAAATTTCTTCCCCAGAGGGTTCTCAGGGCCTGGCAGGGGCTGCCCAGGGCAGTGGTGGAGTCCCCATCCCTGGAGGGGTTCAAGAAGTGGTGGATGTGGCACTCGGGGATGTGGTTTAGTGGCCATGGTGGGGTTGGGTTGGCATTGAACTTGGTGATCTCGGAGGTCTCTTCCAACCTCAAAGATTCTGTGATTCTGTGACTGTTTTCCTGCCTCAGACCCCAGGTACATAATGTGCAGTCACGAAAGGGATCTGGTTTTGGCTGTTGTCTCCGAAGAAGTGCTAATTGAGATATCACTACTGAACAGCCCACTTTTACAAAACCAGTAGGAATTTGGTATTTTCAAGGCTTTTCCACCACCAGTCCCCTACAGTTCAAGTTCGCTGCTGAGGGCTGACGGATGGACGGTGCGCACAACGCGATGCTCCACACATCGCCTGACACCAGGCCGCAGCTGCTCCCTCTGGAGAAGAGCGAGGTGGAAATTCACAGGGTTGTGGTATTTCTGATGTTCATAACAGTCTCTTGGAAATTTTATTGTTGTTGTTTCAGGGCTTTGGTTGAGTCTGTGGGGTTTGTGTGGTTTTCGGTTGTGTTTTGTTTCGTTTTATTTTCTAATTTGAAGTGCAAATCTGCACTCAATACCTCACCCTGAAATTATTCAGGAGGACCAGGACAAATCTGATAAGTTTTCACGTTGAAAGTTTTCAATAAAAAGCTTACATTTCTAAATGCCAGCTCTCCAAACAGAAAATTAAACCTTGACTTAATCCATTAATCTTTTATGCTTTATTTTCTCTAATTTGAGGTAAATAGAAATAGCCACATATTACCTTGTGTTTGTTGTTGGTTTAGAGTTTGCACAGATGTAAACTGACAGTTTAGTTCAGGATATTTTCTGGTAAGTAGCTTTAGCGTCTACTGCTTTATTAATAGCATTGTATTTGCAAGAAAAATGAGGCTGAAAGGTTGGACTGGTCAGCATGAGAGATGGCCTGCTCACAACCAACCATAACAGCTTAGCGCTAAGGGCCTAGGTTTGTCATATTGCAAAAAAAAACAGATACAGGAAAGTGCAAGAAGAGGAACTTTCCTGCATGACAACAATATGCTATTTTTGATGCTGCAGAAAAACCAGAAGAGTTCCCAA
Organism: Mesitornis unicolor; assembly: GCF_000695765.1. Taxonomy (NCBI): domain Eukaryota; kingdom Metazoa; phylum Chordata; class Aves; order Mesitornithiformes; family Mesitornithidae; genus Mesitornis; species Mesitornis unicolor. Next base: position 7,435 of record NW_010158598.1, read on the forward strand.
ATGGTTTGAAAAAGGATCCGTCAAGCAGTCACAGATCTGGTTGAGCTGGAGGAAAAGAACATGCACATAATATACAGAATCACAGAATCACAGAACAGAATCCCAGACCGTTAGGGATTGGAAGGGACCTCAAAAGCTCATCCAGTCCAATCCCCCTGCCGGAGCAGGAACACCCAGATGAGGTTGCACAGGAAGGCGTCCAGGCGGGTTTTGAATGCCTGCAGAGAAGGAGACTCCACAACCTCTCTGGGCAGCCTGGGCCAGGGCTCTGTCACCCTCACTGAGAAGAAGTTTCTTCTCCAATTGAAGTGGAACCTCCTGTGTTCCAGTTTGTGTCCGTTACCCCTTGTCCTATCATTGTTTGTCACCGAGAAGAGCCTGGCTCCATCCTCGTGACACTCACCCTTGAAATATTTATAGACATGAATGAGGTCTCCCCTCAGTCTCCTCTTCTGCAAACTAAAGAGCCCCAGCTCCCTCAGCCGCTCCTCAGAAGGGAGATGCTCCACTCCCTCCATCATCTTTGTAGCCCTACGCTGGACTCTCTCCAGCAGTTCCTGTCCTTCTTGAACTGAGGGGCCCAGAACTGGACGCAATATTCCAGATGCGGTCTCACCAGGGCAGAGTAGAGGGGGAGGAGAACCTCTCTCGACCTACTCACCACCCTCCTGATACACCCCAGGATGCCATTGGCCTATCGTGTTGGTTTTGCCCGCAGTGTCTGCGAAGCTCCAGAGGACATTGCAATCAGTAAATTTTATAAACTTCCTTTTTTTACTTCTTGTAATTCTTTTTCATGGCAGATGTGTTGGTTTTCAGAGTACATGCCCTGTAAATTCCCGTCCGCTTCTCTTCCATTAACCTCCTGTTAAAATGCCACGCTTTAATAGAAAAGACTGCCGTTTTGCTTGAATTTCATAATTCTTTTTTCCTCCTTTCTTAAAGTTAACTTTTTTCCTACTGAATCATAAGGAAGAATAAAATTGGTGTTGTTCTCAAAAATCACATCCATAGCCGGCTAAGGATGAGCTCTCACTTCCCAGTTTAAAACCAAAGGCAGAAACAGCACATGGCAAATAACATCAATTTTCATTACAGCAGAGGCATTGCTTTTGCCTTCCTTTCACTTCACAGGCCTGCTCTGACCGTCTCACAATGTATGAACACCAAATACTACTAAAAAGTAACATTTCAGGAATGCATTTGGCATTGGTTTTTTTTCCTTCTCTGAAAACATTTACAAAAAACCAGGCTTTTTCTGCAAGGAAAGTTTCAGCAGTTCTTGTTTTGCCTTTTTCCCCCCTTATATTTGAACCATCGGCAGTCTTCACTCAGTTTTCTGCGGTGAAGGATCTTAAATTACCTGGCGATTTTCAGTTACGCCTTTGGCAGCAACCTCAGCTATAGTCTTGAATGCGGATTTTTATCTCCAGAAATCTTGCCGGCCGTGCCTAACAATGCTTTTTGGCCTAACAGAAATAGGAAAGCAGGGGCATGATGTTCCCAAAAGACCAAGCAGAGCAGAACATCTGGGAGCAAGGTAAAACAAAGCAAGCAAAAAAAAAAACAGGTTAGAAAGAGCAAAGCCAATTTTGCTTTTAGTAGAAATAAGGGTTTTCTGTAAGCTCCTAGGCTTATAGGCTTTCCCATGGATTTTAGGAACGGTGGTTCA
>NW_010158598.1:9137-10459 GCF_000695765.1 Mesitornis unicolor
TTCATTCAGCAACCTCCCTAGACGACAGTTCTATTCGCTTCTTTGATTTGCTCTTGACAACATTGTGTTCTGCTGGGACAAAATATCCTCGTTTTTACACTTATTTCCCCCAGTAAAACAATTTATGCAGCTTGTGCTCATTAACAGAAGCCTTTTTAGGTGAGCTCGAAACAAAATAATACACAGCATCACAGCAAAAATAGCAGTAACTCGTGCTTTAGGTCCAGGACGGGAGTTACCCAATGTCTGGACTTACATTTCTTTGCTATCCATTACATGGAAACATCGAAATTTACAGGGGAAAACATAAATGGAACTTATTTGAAAAACTCCGGTCTTTAAGAGTGTTTTCCGTTCTCCACCAGTCAAAACACTTCCACTAATTTAAAATGGAACTGTCAGCAAAGCAATGAGTGAGCATGGAGAAATACGGTGTGTGGCGCATTTCTACAGATCGCTAAATGGGATTTAATTAATTGGCTTTCAATCTTACTTTTGTACGTCTGTGGTTTAATATGTACTTCTCTGCTAGAGAAGCTGTTGTTCTAAACCCCAGTCCTTTTATGACCAAAAGAAGGTTGAAACAACACGTCAGTGAGAGCAACAAGTCCAGTAACATCACCCTCAGCATTTCCAAACTCTCTAAAACAGAATTAGTTCAAGCCAAATATACACCACAGAAACCTCGGGTGGAGTGAGAGTGGGCGCTCCAAAAATCTTACCCATCTTTCCGCATCGTGGTCCGGAGCACGTATGGTAAATCCCTGTCGTTGGGTACATCACAGTGCCAGCATCTCCCCAGGAGCTGCAGAATTTCTAAACTGAAGATGAATTATTCACGAGACATTTGATCTTGGTTGGGAAAAGAACATTTTATGCTTCCGATGCTTCACAGCAGAATATCGTTCTGCTGATGGCTTTCTGGCAGCCACCTGAAATCGTGGCTCGCTCACTTAATAATACACACAAGGCAGATCGCTGACCTGAATTTGCCATCTCATACTTGACGACTGAAGATGGGAATAGCTTGGCAGCAGTAATACAACTTTTTAAAAATTCTTTTAAGCAGGTAATGAAGAAAATGTGAAAGAAAATTGATAGTGCAATATTTTGCCTGTGATCAATGAGTATTTTTTGAGTATTTCTTTATTGTTAGCTTCATGAAGACTTGTTTAGGATGGCAAACCTTCCAACCTGACAACTACAAGCCATGGCCATGCACAGGAGAACTTAGAGCACGCCTGGGGAGGGTTAGATTGGATCTGAGGGGAAATTTCTTCACTGAAGGAGTGGCCAAGCACTGGCAGGGGCTGCCCAGGGAG
>NW_010158598.1:10490-10966 GCF_000695765.1 Mesitornis unicolor
CCCCATCCCTGGAGGGTTCCAGAAGTGTGTGGATGTGGCACTTGGGGACGTGGTTTAGTGGGAATGGTGGGTTTGGGTTGGGTTGAACTTGGTGATCTTCCAACCTTAATGACTCTGTGATTCAGTGATTCTGAGATGGGAGTCCCGTCCCAATGTTATAAATGAAGTTTACAGAAAAGATAACAGGCACCCAGCCATCCCACTGCAAGTGGAAAGTGCCTGGGGTTAGCTCCGCTCTGTGAATCCCACAAATCCTACCAACATCACACAATTCTCTTGGTGTTCAGAGCCTCCAAATATATGATGGGAGGTGAAGGGAGCAGCCAGGCCCCATCCTTGCTGATGCAGGTAAACTTCAGGAGGTGTTTTAAAAGGTGGGGTTGTGCCCTGCTGCTGCCTTATGGTCTGCAGAGAAATCCTGAAATGGGCTTTTATGGAGGGTGGGTGTCCTGGTTTGAGCTAACCAGAACTGATTT
>NW_010158599.1:0-6459 GCF_000695765.1 Mesitornis unicolor
AACTGCACCTTTAATACTCCAGGAGGTTTGTGCGTTACAGTTTTTCTTTCTCCTTTTTAATAATTTACCTTTGAGAATCTATTTACAGCCGTGTTAGTGTGTGAATATGTTTGTCTGCCGGAACTTAAGATTTGTACAGAATGCAAGAGATACATTAATTTTCCTTCTTCTTCAGGAAGCCAAGCTCTAAACAGGCAGTCAAGAGATAATATTCCTTGCTGAATCTATTTCTCTGCTAAGAGAGACAATTTTTATTAAAAAAAACAACAAACCAAAGCCAAAACCATACTCAAGCTTTCTCTAACAGTTAATTTGCAGTCGAATTAGCAAAACTGCATGCTGTTATGTACAACCAAGAATACAGGGCGTCATGAATAGAACATCAAACAAAGGGGTTTATACATTAAAATATTTCTGTCTGTTGAAATGGACTTGAAAATTATTTCCGTTTTTGCTTGCGCTTACATGTTTTGGAAAGGCATTCTTTAGATTAATACTTTCCAGAATGTTTTCCGAAGCTGCTGGGAAGGCTTTTATTCTTAACTATGGATTGCTCCTTGCTTTGTGACATTTGTCTGATTTGTAAATGTTATATTGGTTTGGTTTTATCCTTTAATTAGGGAATAAATATAGCTGTGTGCTGTATCCATATGAACAGTAGTACGTACTGTGTCACTAGTGAGTTACATTACAGTACTGAAAATCCTGATTTTTTTTCTTCTTTTTAAAAGGAGAAAAATGCTAATTACAGAGCTATTTTTTCAGTATTTAAACTGATCTCTATCTTTTAATGATTAGGTAGTTTAGCCTGCAAACCTACACAGAAAGGATATCGCTGGCATTTCTTACTTTAAAAATAATCTGATAGCCTGAAATAGCACTGTTCTGTATTAAAAGAAGTCCACTGAAACTCAGGAGTTTGGAGTAAGACAGTGTAACAGTATGCTAAAGAAAAGAGAGCTGAAAGCATAAGATGATCCCCTGTTTTCTTTTAATTTATCTTAAGGCTTAAATTTAGATTTTTAGGGGCCTAAATAACACCGTGTTAAGGCAGGTGCAGAATCATGTCACCTTTGTATTATAAATTGTTGCGCTTGTCCACTGTCTTTAGATCTAGAAAGTGAGGAAATAGTAAATAATGAAGTTATTGAAGCCACATGATGGAGAAAAATAACCCTTTGTAATAAAACCGTAGGAAAGGGAACTTAAAGGATTAGTATTATAATTCAGGCAGAGCAAATGCTGTAGAAACCACTATACATCTGAAACAAAATTGTCCTTACCTTTATTTATAGTCATCTTCAATCAGCTTTGAACAACTATGATAAAATTTATTAGCAATATTAATTCGAATATAAAGTATGTTTATAAATAGAGATGTATATGTATTTATTTTGCTTTCAGCACATAACGTGAAGACATCTGGGAGTACGTTCTTGCAGATGATTTATTTCAGGCTTTCATCCAACTCTGACTTAATGTGTAGTAGTAAATGATATAAGAAACATAAAATGGTTAAGAGTTAAACTGCCTGATGGAGAGTAATAACAAACAAGTACGTTCCAGGTGGTTTGTTCTGAGATACTTTATGAAGGCAAGGCATTGCGTGCACTAAACGATGGTGATAATTCAAATAGAACATCGTTTTTCTTTTTTTTTTCCAAAATATTCATTGTGAATTGGTACGCAGATGAAAAGAAGATATGTTAAATTTCAAGGAACGTGGCGTAAAACTTTCTGGGTGGTTAGGCAGTTTAAGGCAGTTGAAATTCCTGGGGAAGGCAGGAAGGAATCCACTAAATACTAATCAGAAATACTAGAGCTTTTACCAAGCAGTTACTGCAGTAATACAGCAAAGATAAGAGCTTCTAAGACACTGTTTTTTTTCCTCTGGAGTAACCCTTTTACAAAAATTCTTCTGAAGCTGTGTGTGTGCAGTGCTGCATTGAATTGTTAGCTCTGAAATAGCCAATCTAGGGACTGAGAGCCCCAGAGGCGTGTTGGTGTGATATTCTGCTGGAGTTTCTCTCTCCTGCCTTGCAGAGTGTCCAATTTGACCACTGCAGAAAGTGTCGAGTGTTAATGGCCCTTTGCTGCAATTCATACCTGTTGTAACAACTGGTTGGTTGGGAAAAGCTCTGGTGTTTCAGGTTAGCACTTAGTGGATTTTTACTTCGTGTCCTTGACTCTTCTTTTATAGCCTCTGGAAAGAGGCTATATGTGAAGATACTCTAAAGCACTTACATCCTGGAAGAAAATAAAATACCAGGAAGTGTGCATTTTGAAGAAATAATGGACAGGTCCTTCTGACCTCTTTGTGCTTCCCTGTGCTGCATGTGCTGGAATTGTACATTTTGTGTATTTTTCTTTTTATGTACATAAGTATGTATATGAAGGGATGAGTGTAGGTAGATGAAGTCATGAGTTATCAGGTTTTTTGTTATCTTGCTGTTTTTCAGGAAGATTAAACCTTTATTTTGAATGGCTTTTGTTTGAATCATCATTGGTAGCCAGCATATTTTATGCATTGCATATGTATTTTCATATAATCTCCCTTTAGCTAGGACTTGTCGAGTCTAGCTCAAAGTGAATTTTCAGATACAGGAACTCTAGAGCTTGTTCAGTTCAGTGTACTGCTAGAAAATGTGACAAACTATGATCTAATCATAGGATGTCAATGGCTACTGGGCTACTAGTTCAGCCATGAAGTTTCTTATTTGCTTTGTCTCGTAAGATTGTGGGCATTTACTTTCATTACAGCCTGTGAAGTTGCAGTAAAATGAAATCTCTGTCAAGTGTGATTGAATGTGACACAGAACTGTCCAAGAAGAAAAAGGATAAAACATTGATTTTCTCCTTTAATTCCCTTTTCTGAAAGAAAAGGTGTTTCTCAGTGCTATCATTTATGTGATGGTACAGCAAATGCAGTTCTTGGTCCAATTTTCAAGTGTGAGTACAAGTAATATCACTGGTAACTGATATCCAGTGTCTCTGCAAAACAGTATCAGCTATTGAAGAAGGAGCCTTATGTAGTGTTATACATCTAACTCTTGAAATGGCATATGCACACTGAAATATATTGTCCCTTGATTGAGTGAATGCTCTCTATTTGGAGACATTTGGGTTGCCAAATACTGATATAGCTTATAAAGATCTTAACACTTAAAGGTACTTTAGATAGAAGGGTTTTTTGGAAGTGACAGTTGTTGTCCATAGTTACTTCCTAGCATGAATAATCATCTTCATTTTTAAACATTTGAAATGCTATTTCTGAGTCATATATTGCATGTGTAATACAAGTCTGCCTCAGATCTCTGAGGGGAATTTTACTTGTGAGGTAAAAACTGTTATACTGCCTAAGACATGTACAAAAAAAAGTTTTTCTTTGGTTGCATTTGTGAACATATATTAAGGAATGATTAAATTGCATAGGAAATTAACATTAACATGGAAACCATTGTTTTTATGCCCTGCGCTTAGGAAGTGTTGACTGTTCAGCTTTTTAAGTTGAAACACCATTAATGAGCATATGCTGTGTAAATTCTGGACATTTTTGGATCCAGTATCTTCCTTACTGTTATTCCTACTTGTTGGACATAATGTATTGGGACTCCATAAAAACCCTGAAGCTTTGGCCTACAGTAATTGTAGACAGAGGGTGTTAGCGTACTGTGAGTTGGAAAGGGAGAAATAAAGTCATAGCTGTTGTGAATATAAATAAGAATTACTATCCTTAACATTTATCATTTCTGTCTGTGACGTTAGTTGAAATTCCATCACGATGCATTTCAATGAATTTCTTCATGAAAAATGAATCTTAGGAAGGGCAAAACTAAGGAGAAATTTAGCTCCCAGCTTAAGGGAATTCAAATATTTCCTTAATTTGAGAGAGGAAGCGATGTATGAAGATATTTGTGCAAAGAAGTGATAAGTAAGTGTCATGGTCCTCCCACCTGGCAGCAGGAGGCTGTGGAGGCCTCTGTGAGGTAGGGCTGGGGCTGCCCTCAGCCAGTTCCTGCTGGTTCTGGGCAGCTCCACAACAGCCCCACAGGGCACAGCTGAGCCCAGCAGTGAGGCTGGTGGCGCTTATGTAAAAACCTGTTTAAGAAAGAGCAAAATGTTGCATGTCAGTGAGGAATGAGGGGGAAAAATATGAGAAACAGCCCTGTGAGCACCAGGGCCAGGGCAGAAGGTGGTGCCAGAGCAGGGAATTCCCTGCAGCCCATGGAGAGGACTTGCCCTAGAGCAGGTGAAAAATGTGAGGAGAAAGGAGTAGTGGAAAGTCTTATGTACTGTCTGCAAGCCCCATTTTCCCCATCCCTGCTGCATCGCTTGAGGTGTGAGTGGGGGCTTAGAGGAGTTAGGACTGAAAGAGTGGAGTTAAGCCTGAGAAGAAGGGGTAGAGGGGAGAGGTGTTTTCATTTTTCTCTTTGTTTCTCACTATTCAACTCAATTCTAACTGGCGGTAAATCAATCTTTCCCGAGTGTTTTGCCCATGACAGTAATTGGTGGGCAATCTCCCTGTTTTCATCTCAGCCTGAGCATTTGTAATCTTACTCTGTCCCCAGCCTGTTGAGGAGGGTAAGGAAGTGGCCAGGTGGGGGTCTGACAGCCAGCCAAGACCAACCCACCCCAGCAGGAAATCGAGGTTAACCTCCTTTGGAGAAGGAGTGGAGGCAAGATCATGGAAAGTGGTTGCTGCTTGGTTTTCTACCTTGTTTTTCAATCCAGGGATGTTCCTCTTACATTTGTAGTTTGTCGTCTGGTAGTTTGTGCAACCTATGGACTCAAACTTTAGATGTTGAGTTTTACGTATAAATTAAACTGTCTTCCATTACTTTTGATGTGTTTTGTTTATATAATTGATCCACACTCCTTTGGATATTGCAGCAAAATTGAGGAATTGCAGCTTAAGTTTTAGTAACTAATTTTCCATTACTTGTAATTGAAGTCTATTATAGTGGGAACTTGGCTTCATCCCCCTGACAGCAGGTGTAAGCTAGACTTAGTCTCAATAGAAAAAAAAAAGTTGCTGCTGAAAAGGTTGGAACTTTTTCATTCACAGTAAACGCAAAGCTATTTCAATTTTCATTCCTCTGATTAGATAATAATGCTAACGTGTACCAGTAGTATGGTAAGTTATATTCCCTTTAAGATTTCTGAAGTTACTTGAAATACTGGGTGTTAGTCCCTGTTCCCACCCCTCATTGGATGTAAATACAGGATCTGTGCAAACAAGGTTATTTTTGTTATTCTTTCTAGTCTTCCTCAGTACATATACATCCATGTTCATTTTGTCTAATGCAGGAGGCAGTAAAAGAAAACAACAAAAGAAGAGAAATGGAGGAGAAAACAAAGAGAGCCAAATTGGCAAAAGAGAAGGCTGAACGAGATAAACTGGAGCGACAGAAGAAGAAGCAGCAGTTAATTGATATGAACAAAGGTAAGGCATAATTTTTAGTAGAGATTTGTTAAAAAGAAAGTGAGGAGTGACAAACAGTAGGCCACTGCTGATCAATAGGAAAAATACTTGCTGTCTCTTTTGAAAGCTGAAAAAAAAGGTTAACTTTTTCAGTGAAAATTGTTTTGTTTTAGCCTATCTGATCGTGTGATTCCGTCTCTTCCATTTACTTTGTGTAATGTTCCTTTCAAGGCTTTTTATCATGAATTATTGGCTTGTTTTCATTTGTAACAGTTAATTGAATTTTTTTTTTACTATGAATTTACTTCCAAGAAGAAGTATCTTACTTGCTTTGTTGTTAATGTCATTGTGTACACATCTCTATAATCAAGGCAGTGTGGCAGTTAAAGTCTTTTTGGGCTTGGTAGCTCCATGTTATAATGGATGTTTTCCCAACAGTCCAATTAGGAGCTGTAAAACCCGGTTGAGATTGAAACTCAAGTACAGAGTAACATTTCTGCATGATAAGAAGCAATGCTTTGAGCTTGTCAGCTGTGAGAATATTGTATTTTCATGAGGCCACCCTAAGAGAGAGGAAAGTAAGAAAGCAGGAGGAATTGGGTGGGCCTGATATTAATGCTGTGCAGATTTCCAGAAAGTTGTAAAATACAGGCTTTAGTCTTCACCTCTTTAACTCCAGAAGGCAAGTAGAGATGGTAAAACTGTACATGGGATTGTGCAAGAGATTACTTGAGGCTGCAAATTTTTGTTCAGTTTCTATCGGTTTGTGTTAATCTGACCCGGCTGTAAAACATTTGTGCTTTTTATCCACTGAACAGTTTAAGAGGTACATACTCATGGAAAAAAGCTATTTGTTTTTTGGTTATGATGAACGTTATGGAAGATGTGATGATGCATTAGCTTTGTGTAAGGATGATGTTGCAGTAAACTGTATAATTACGACAAACTAACACAGTGCTATGCTGGAGATTAATCGAATGGGGGTAAATTTGGAAATAACACTGCCTTTCAAGGGCAGATACACACACACACACATA
>NW_010158600.1:0-3018 GCF_000695765.1 Mesitornis unicolor
CGGGGGTGGAGGGGAGGGGGCGTGAAATGGAGACCCTCTATCTGCTGCTGGGCTGGAGGGCGCTCACGTCTCATCTCGCTCTACTCTCCCCGCAGGCTTCCTTTAGGAGTTCGAGCCCAGGTTCGTTCTCGCCCACCTCCTGCCTCGGCACCTAGCCTGCTGCCCGCACGCTGCTCTCTCTTTCCTGCTCCTTCCCAAAGTTACCCTCTGTTGCCTCGTAGCTTTCCTAAAGCTTCATGTTCACGTAACTAACCGCCTGCCTGATTTTTAAGAGAAGGAGATGTCCCCCGTGGAGTTCTTCTCTTAACTCTGATTGCAGTTAGTAATTGGCTGGTTGGAACCCAAAATGAAAACAAAGTTTTGTAGCACTTTTAAGTCAGCATCTCAGTAAAGCCAATGTAGCCTGGAGAGAGACTGCTTCTCTTGTTGCTGACAACTGCAGGCTTGTGTAAATTTTTGAGTTCTTGATAATATCAGAAGATGTTTAAAATCGTAATGATATATTAATTGTTAAGGCCTTAGCTGCTGATAAGGTTCTTTGGAATACTTTACACAAGCCAAGCATATTTAACATCAGCAGGGCTGCTCATGAATAAGTATTTGGGGAATGCATTTGCTTCTGTGTAACTGCTTTCAGCATTGGCTATTTTTAATCTTTTTTTTTAAACTACTTTTATTAAATTTATTGAGATTGTATTATTTGAATATGGCTTTAAATACTTTAAATGAGATATTGAGTGTTTAGAGCTACTAAAGAAGCATAAAGACATTTTTATCTTAAGTCTATGAGTGGAAAATAGAACTTCCAATTGAGTTACTCAAACATAAAATGAATTAGAACAGCAATTCGAAACAGTAATCTCGAGCATACCTATATATAAATATATGTTGTATTAAGGTAGTCGACAGTTCTTTGAAAGCTGTAGGATTAGGATGTGATGGCCAGCAGTAAAAAATTCAACATGTAATGTCATAATTGGAGTAGTATTATCAGCTACATTGAGAGTTCTGTGAGACCATCATATGAATAGCATGTGGATAAAAAGCATTTTTGACCTGAATGTTTCCCTACGGTATGGTGTTATGAACTTTCGTAGTATTGTCTTAAGCGAGCTAAATGGACAAAGTTTACTTTAATTACCTGCATATAAGGAATGAACACCTAGCATAATTGCTGAAAAAATGATTAAATACTTTAAGACTCAGAAGTGTTAGTATATACAGCTGTCTCCTTGAAGGCTAGAAGCAGTGCAGAGATGCTGCTTTATTTTTTTGAAGAAAAGCATTGAAAATTTGTAGCTATTTCCATCAAAACTTCTAAAGTTTTTTATGTGGCAGTAATAAACCTTTTCTTTGCTGCTTGTAAGCCAAGAATTGTAACAGAGCACTAGTATGTAAGAACTAGAAGGGGAAACCAGAAGTGAAAGAGAAATATCCTAATCTGTTTCTTTTCTCCATCCTGAAAGCTTTAAGAAAGTCAACATTAAAGAACAATGCAACTCTGTACTTCAGTAATTTTCATTGTAGAACACTGTTGTGCAGAATATTTGCATCTTTAAAACTTGTTGAATCTAATGATAGCCTTTCTGACAGTTGACAAAATGCACTTTAATTAATAACTACTTTTTTGATGACTTACGAGTAATCTCTTGAGTAATGAAAAAGTGTCTGTTGGACCATAGAGCTGTCATGATGACTTGTTAATTAATGTGATCCATTAGAAACGTTTTGTTATTTCTGTTGTGTTTTCCTCTATTTTTTGAAACTGCTATGTGTGTTCTTCCTTTTTAGATCAAGTGCTAAGAATGAAATTAGTTTTAATAAAAGATCTCATCTGTGAGGCTAAACTAATCTGAAGTGAGTCTCACTGCTTATTTTGCTGTTAGTAGGAAGCTGATTCACAACTTAAGTTTGCTGTTTAACAGTGAAAAACTATGCTAGTTACCATATAAACCATATAAATAGAATCAGAGTCTATAAATTTGTGTCTTGCAGCATCTGAAATCTTGTGACGTGGACTTTATACCTCAATCATGATTTCAAGGATATTTTGAACAATCTTTTACTCAGTAAAATACAAATTTGGGAATGTACTTTCTGAAACTTTGTTTCAGTACTTTAGATACTTCTCCCAAGTACTTTATATACTGCAAGAGAGAAAAATGCACCTATTACTTACAAGTATGAAAAGGGAAGGCCAGCTAAAATAGCTGAATTTGTCAGGTAGTTAGGAATTTGTTCCAGTTATTCTATTGAGAGTTCTGACCCTGTATGTAAAAATTCATGCAACCTTATTTTTTTTTCTGTGATGTAACTTCATATGTTGGTATAGGGAAAAAAATGACTCAAATTAGGGTTTTTTGATAGTTGGCTCTTTATCGTCTGATGATCATGACTTTGACCCTTCTGCTGAAATGCTGGCACGTGATTGTGATGATGAGCGAACTCTTGAAGAAGAAGAGGAAGCAATGGAAGAAAACAAAAATTTCAGCTCTGAAATTGAAGATTTAGAAAAGGTAAGACTGACTTGCTGTTTCCTAAATGTCCATATATGTTGTACCTTTTTTAGTGAAAAGAACACTCAATCTGTTCTTTAGTTTGTATTGTATAATGCAGTTTCCTGCAAAATGCCTTTGCAGTTTTTTGTTCGTTTGTTTTAAAGAAAAGAAAATCAGATTTGTTTATGATATAGCGGTGCATCCTCACAAGAAGTCTGAACTTAGCTTCTCAGAGTTACTAGTGTTCTATTAAGTTCAGATTCTTCTTTTTCATTTAATAATCCTTTCACTTTGGAAGAAAAATTACTGAAGCAGGTAGGTTTTCGAGTCCTATCATCTAATCACTTATCACTTCCAAGTTTTATAAGTTGGAAATAAGTTGAAGTTGTACATTTTGCATACTATTAAGTGACAGCTAGCTGTGTTTCATTCTGTTGGTTCGATTTTGTTTTTTCCAATCTGGTAACACAGTCTTGTTTTAGACTTTATATATTTTAATGAAATATAACAAGGGAAAGTG
>NW_010158601.1:0-5523 GCF_000695765.1 Mesitornis unicolor
TCCAACTCCTGAGATTCTGTGATGCTGTGATTGCAGCTCTGCTACTTCAGAGTCATGACAATCCTAAAACTCTCTCACAAGTCATCCACAAATACCCATGTTGTTCTAGTTTGGGTTATAATAAGTGAATTAACTGGGTTTTTATTTTGCCAGTGGAAAGTGAATTAAGAGATTCTACCACTTTGCAAACTGCACTGACAGTTTGGGATGAACACAGTTAAAATGGACAAGCTTGCCTGGTTTATTTTTGGGTTTGTGTTTTACTTTCTCAATACAGAGGCTCATGAATTTGTTGTTCCTTAAAGTCTTGAACCAAAAGTCTTAAGCAGATTTACAACTGAGCATAATGCATACAAACCAGCCACTTTCTTCTCTAGTATCACAGAATCGCTCGGTTAGAAAAGACCTCTGAGATCATCACGTCACGTAGTACTACAGAGGAACACAGAGGGAGAAAGCATTAGCAAGCAACACAGTCTCAAGATTTTCTTACATCCTTTTGCCCGATGACTAGAACAGGGGCAATAGTAAAAAGATTACTATTTAATACAATGGATACCATCCTTCTTTAACACCCTTAGCTCTCAGCTGTGTACCTTTGACTATTTATAGGTTGTAATGAGGCCCAGGTAAAGAGTTGGGCTTTGAATTCATCCTAATCCAGGAATCTTTAGTAAATGTTATCACCAGGCTGAGCAGACAGTCTCTGTGTGAGACACATGAGATTTAGAGAACGTAGTTTGGTATGAGCAAAGCTGTACCATTTCAAAACTAGCTGAAGGTGTGGTTCAGCTTATAGTGACTCTAGGGATGTTGACATTTTTGGTCATTGTTTTCGTTATGAATTAGCATCATTTTCATCCCTGTGTTCTTTATAGCCTGGAATCTAATTTCACTGTAATTTCTCTTTTACAGATATAACGCTTCCCTCCTTGAAGAAGGCAGGATTATGCGCAGACTGCAGCACGACCGTGTGGTAAAACTACTAGGTATAATTCTGGAAGACGGAAACTACTCACTTGTGATGGAATATGTGGACCGGGGAAACATGATGAAAGTGCTACAGAAAGTGAGCAGTGAATTGCTTCATCCCTTGCCACTGCTTAGGTTCAATAAGAGGCTTGAAAGGGACAGAATGTTACTGCTGTCTCCAAAGAATGGAGTCTTTAGTTTCTCATTCTCCTTTCTGTATTAAAGAGCCACTGGTGGCCCTGCCTTCTCTAGAGACAGCAGAGGACAGCCATGGCTTTCCTGCATATCACCGTGGAGCAAACAGCTATAGGTTTAGGAGTGTTTATAGGAGTGTTTGTAGAGATCTGTGGAGAATTTGCTGAAGAAGAATGCATTTGTAAATATGGAGTGACTCTAGAATTACTTTAATGTGAAAATTTAGATCCAAGAAGGATCTTAGTTCTTTTTCATGCTAGCTTGAGCAGAGAAACTCTTGGGACTGAGAAAGAAACATTTTAAATACTGGTTTTTAATTTGACATTTGTAGTAGCATTTTTTAATAGGTGGTATTTCTTGTTTGTTTTAGCACTCGCTGCCTTTGTCAGTGAAAGGGCGTTTCGTGCTGGAGATCGCAGAAGGGATGGTTTATCTGCATGAGCAAGGCTTTGTACACAAAGACCTAAAACCAGAAAACATCCTTGTGGATGCTGACTTCCACATTAAGGTACTTGTTAGAATGTGAATGGAGGAAGCTGCTGATTTGCGTTGAAGAACTCAGTTTAGCCACATGGCTTAGTATTCCTGATTGGGAAATGAACTCCTTTGTAGTCTAGCAAGCTATGGATCACTGAAGTATGGTGGACTATAAAACATCCGAGCCTGAGATTTGTATAATCTTCCCTCCATATGTGAAAAGAAAGGAGACATTACTAAGGGTATTAAAAAAATGAATAATATTGTTGAGAATTAATGAACTACAAATAACAAAGCAGCTCGAAAGGGGAAAAAAAGAGCCTTAACATGCAGAGATTGAAAGACAATAAAATATCTTGTGGATCATGTATTTTGTCCTTTATTGCTGTAATTTCTCTTCCTGCCTTTGCCTCCTCCTTTTTATTGCTTTCCTTCTTTTGCTTATTATCGTTTCCTCTTTTGTCTCTCTCTTTTTTTGCCTTAGTCATCATTTTTAAATGACAGCCAGCAGCTACAAAAAAAGCAGCAGGAAACTACTTCAAAGAATGGTTCACAAGCCTGTTCCAAAGCCCTTCGAATAACTTTAGTGGGCTTTTGGATCAAGACATGTAGATACAGAGCCTACTGCTGAATAAACCTGAGTAGAATTTGCAGCAGTCCTCATAAAATGTCCTGTCTCTGATCAAGGTGAGTTGTTGAAATAATCACCCCATTACAGCATGAAACTACAGAATAAATTCCTGTGAAGAGAGCTCTGTCATTTGATATTTTGCACACGTGTATTAGTGAAAGTGGTTTGACAAGGTTAATATAATAGCAAGACCTAGTGCAGTATGAGCAGCATACAGATAAGGGATATGAACTACATTTTTTTTCTGTGTCAAAAATAATAATAAAAAAGAAATAATTTTCTCCTTTAAATGTAAATTGGATGCTTTTTTAGGTTTCAGTTTGCTTGTATGGACAGGACCAAATTAGGCTATCATCACACTACATGACAAACTGGAGCCCAGGATCAAGTTCAGAATAATATCAGACTTCCTTAAGCAACTTGTTCAAAAGTATCATTTAAGGCATCTGTTGCATGATCTGTCTGCTTGAATGTGTCTAATATTGCCAATATTTATAAAGGGAAATAATTGTTCTAAGAAACTACAAATGCAGGAAGATTTATATCATAACTTCCTCTATTACATTAGACCTTTCACTTGTAGACATGAACTTGGACTCCTACTTTCTCAGCAGGATGTCACTTGCAGTTCCTCTTCCTTGGAATACAGCACCTCTAAATTTAGCTCAAAGCTTCAGAAACTCAGGAGCAACAATAAGCTAGTTAGAGGCAATCACTGAGAGAAAAGCAAAGCAAGTTAGAAGTGAGGCAAGGTGTCACCTCAGTTTTATCTGAAATGATGGGGTTTACACAACTCAGTTTGACAGCTGCCTGTGGCCAAGAGAGGCAGTCCCATTTCCTTCCATTTTTCCTCTCCTGTTGACCTCCTGTTCCCTTGTGTTAGCACTGATGCTAATCTGACTACCCTGCCCCGATTTGAGAAGTCAAACCAGCACATTACCTTGTTGGCAGTGCTACCCTTCTGGTGCGGAGCACTCAGTTCCACAAGCCATTGGAGTGCCCTGCACTATGTCCTCTGAATGTCAGCTAAGTGTCAGTGCTGGAACAGGAGGAGCAGAGGGAGCACATAACAGAAGGCTGTGGGGAAAGGAGGGAAGGGTTACTTTCTTCACCATCAGCCATTAGTCTAGTTGTAAAAGTGCACCCCAAGGTTTCAGTAACGTCACCTTGTCAAGTACCCGCTACCCAGGTATCCCTGCTTTAACTTATTCCATGCTATCCTTTTCCATGTCTCTCTGCCATACACATCACATCATTTTAGATCCTCCTCCTTTTTGTAGGGAAGATCTAAGGGAGTTGAGTTAAATGGAATCGAAATAAAAAGAACAGTGAGGGAGGGATACCTTCCCAATCTCACAGATTATGTCTGGATTTGAATCTTAGCTTCTTCTCATATGAATCTTCTGCCATGAGCACTGCAAGCTGATCTTGAATGTGATTGTCAATATGAGCAAAAAAAAAACCCCTTCTTTTTTTCTTACATTGTGCAATTGTTCCCAGTGGGGTTAAGTTAATAATGAAGGTTCAGCCTAATGGTTCCCAGTTGGCAGTGATACCTTATTTAGGAAAAAAAAAATCCATAAAATGACATGTAGTTTATTTTCCTTTCTTGTAGTTCCATTTTGTTGCAGTGTTTCATTGTTAGATAAGTTATTATCAGCTATTCATTATAAAATTGAGCACTGCATTGCATGAAATACTTATCTCCTCTTCATCACAGCACTAGGTCTGATGTGTCTCATTTTTCAGATTGCAGATCTTGGTGTTGCCTCCTTTAAGAACTGGAGTCGGCTGACCCAAGAAGAGACTGTCCGACAGAAGCAGATCAAGAGCAGTTGCCAGAACAATGCTGGGACTCTTTTCTATATGGCCCCAGAGCATTTACGCTGTCTTAATGTAAAACCTACAGAGAAGTCAGATGTTTACAGCTTCGGCATAGTGATCTGGGCAATTTTTGCTAACAAAGAGCCATATGAAAGTAAGTTACTTCCAAAAGGACTCTATCACAAAATTAAATTACAAATGTTAAGCATTTGAACTTATAGAATTAAGGTTAGTAGATTAAATTGCCTGTACCCAAGGAATAGCGCCTGTTAGGCACCTTATGGCCAGTAAGAGGCATTAGCTGTATCATTCCTGACTTCTAAGCATGGACAAGAACACCTGAATTGAAACACAGGCATGAGCCCAATCTATTCACATCTGTATAGTGTGGGCATAAACCTGCACTCAGTGGCAAAAGTTAGACAAGCCTTGGGCAGGCCAGGATGGAAATTTTGGTGTACACGATTTCCTAAGGTAGGCTAGTTACATGTGTTTTTTTCTTTTAACAGGAATGGTCACACAGCCATTTCCCGCTTCTCAGCTCTGCGGTGCTAATTTCTAAACATGCAGTACTGTGCTCATGTAGAGCAATAGGAGCAGACTGTGGAATTCTGGAGTAACACGATTATAATTTTGAATGGTTTTTTTGTTAACTAATGGCGAAACGTTCCCTTTGTGGCCATCTTTGTGTTCATACCCAGCCCAGAGCATAACTGAGATTCAGGTTCTAGAGAGCTAGATCTGTCACCATTACTCACACTAGGCATGCCTTACATATAAATGTAAATCCATTCATCTTAAAATAAATCTCTAACCTGTGGCAGTTAGGGCAGTGGATTCAGATTCACTAATGTGAGAAATTTGTAGCTGTAAATCAGACATCTTTCTTTGAAATTGTTTACATATCCACAAACACATAAGGAGATGCTTCACTCTTTCTTTTACCTACAGAAAGGTAGCAAACCCCATGATCAGAACCTGATGGAAATTTTATTTTTCAGATAGTATAAATGAAGCCCAGATTTGCTTTGGCATCATGAATGGAAACAGACCAGACATAGAGGAGATTATTGATAAATGTCCGGTGGAAATTATTGACTTAATGAAACAATGCTGGGAGCAAGAGCCTGAGAAACGCCCAACCTTTGCAGGTAAGGGATTGCTTTGGGATTCTTTTTGTTATGTGTCCATCAACAGTTTGTAATGCAACACAACAAACTTGAGTGTCTTCCTCTTAAAAATATATATTTTTTTCTTTTACAATAGAAATATCAATTCACATGCCCAGTAAAGCCTGCACCCCACACCCTGACTAAAAATGAGATCTGGTCCAGCATTTACAGATTTGAGAAATACTAATGAGTGGATGGAGCTAAGACACTTTATACTATGCTGAAGACAAATTATCAGCAGGTATAAACTTC
>NW_010158601.1:5554-8510 GCF_000695765.1 Mesitornis unicolor
AGAAAAGCTAACATCAAGAAATATAGTAGATCTTGGGTATGACTGAGAAAATACCCCATTGGAACTAGCTTCAAAAACTGTCCCAGTTTAGCCTTCCATGAGCAATTCAACAGCCTTTCATGAGCTCATCACCTTTTCATATTGTCAGATCCCAAAACACTTGCAGTCAGTGAAAGTCTTGACTGAATGGTGTGGGAAAGAGATTAAGAGCATTCAGCAAAAAAGTAAAAATTCTTTATCTCCTCTTGTATCTTCTTTCTGCCTCAACATATCCTGCCAAAAA
The DNA here is from genome assembly GCF_000695765.1 of Mesitornis unicolor. Classification (NCBI taxonomy): domain Eukaryota; kingdom Metazoa; phylum Chordata; class Aves; order Mesitornithiformes; family Mesitornithidae; genus Mesitornis; species Mesitornis unicolor. Next base: position 5,838 of record NW_010158601.1, read on the forward strand.
AAAACCAACAACCCAAAAGCCAACAAAAATCCCAACCTCAAAAAGAACAAGAAGGGAAAAAAAAAACCAAACCAACCAACCCAAAACCATCACACGAAAAAACTCCTGCACATAACAGGAAATGGAGGTTTGGATTTAGACAGGGGCACCAAGAGCTTCATATTCAACAGGGGCATACTTATATACTCAGAGGAAATTTGTATACCAGGAGGAACCCATCATATTTTTCATATTTAACCTGCATAATCTACTGCTAATTGATGGAGTTTATTTTTACTCTGGGTCTTAGCTTCTAATTTTCCCATAATGCAAAATACTGATACTTAGCATGTTAGTAATTTATTTCAGTAATTCCATCTTTAGCAGAGACAGGATAGTTGAATGCAATTAATTGTATCTTATTTCTTAAAATGTGCCCATCAATCTTTGGGCCAGTCAAGTCAAGGAAGGATGCTGTCAGCCACAGATCACATAGAGAGAGCTTTCACCCTAAAAAGCAATACGACAACAAAAAAAATCCCTATAAATCATCTTATTCCTGTTACTGTATTAAGGCTAACTGAGTCATGTGAACAGACTCCAAATGTATGTATAACTTTCCTGTTTCTGACGTCATAAAAGTCTTTACTCAATTTTTATCCATCAAAATTGTTAACAGTATAAATCACTTTTATTTTCCATTGAAAACCATTTTCACTTAGTTCTTCTCTTTTTGCAGAAATTAGTAAAAAATATAAGCCATTTTACTATCAAAACCTAGGGAAAACTATTGAAGATGATCTGAAGGAATTAAAAGTAAGTAACTTTCTAAGCATTTTAAAGTGTCAGTTCCCCACATCCCCTCTCCCCACCTCCAGTCATGGCCAGATTCTGCCACTTTAAGACTGATTTTACTTGACCAACCTGATTTCCTTCTGTGATAAAATGGCTGGACTTGCGAATGAGGGGAGAGGGGTTACTTTACTGCAATTTAGGAAGATTTTCAAGACTGTGTCCCAAAATGTACTTGTATCCAAGTTCGGATGTTACTGTCTGGATGGGCAGTCAAAATCAGACGATAAATGTCAGAAGGTAGCAGTTGATGGGTTCTACTTCACCTGGAGACTGGTAACAACTGCAGTAGTGCAGAGCTCTACTATACTGGGACCTCCCCTGGTTTACTCCTTTATCAGTGACCTCAGGGAAGTGATGGAGCATATTGTCATAAGGTGTGCAGGTGACACTGCCCCAGGAGAACCAGTCACTACAGTCACAAGGACAAGGCTGCCAGCTGCAGGCTGGAGGAATGTGGTGACAGAAAACGTGTGAAATTCAGAAAGGACAAATGTGACGTGCTCCACTTGGACTAACCCCTCACTTCAATGCCAGCTGTGTGCTGCTTAGCCAGGGAGCAGCACTAGTGAGGAGGACCTCAGGGTGGTGGTGAGCAGCAACCTTGGCACCAGCCATAGGAAGGCCAGCAGCATCCTGAGCTGTACCAGGAGTGTCACGGGCAGCAGATTGAGCAGATCTGCCCAGCACTTTTTAGTCTTGCCATATGAGATGGGGCTGAGGAACTGGGCTATTTCAGCCCAGACATGTGGTGGCTTTGAGGTAACGTAAATAGCAGCCTGCCCCTAGCTATGAGGAGTTTACTGAGAAGATAGAGCCAAGATTCTTGCAGCAGTGCATAGTAGGACAAAAGACAGTGGACATAAAGTGAAACAAGACAGATTCAAACTGGATGAAAGAGAGAACAAAACAAAAGAACTTTTCCCCATGAGGACAGCCGAGCAGTGGAGCAAGTTACCTAAGGAGGTTGTCCAGTCACTGTCATTAGAGGTTTTCAACACCCAACTGCACAAAGCTCTGAGCTACCAACTCTGACCCCGTCTCTGATTCTATGATAATACTTTGCAAAAGCTCCTCATATATCCATTAAGTCTCACTCACGAAATTATGAGAAATTTCTTGATAATTTTTGTCCTGCATTCAGGGAGTGTATAATGAGTCCCAGCCAGCCTGAGACCAGGAAGCTATACCATGGTAATAGCAACACGAAACATTTGAAAGCAGGTATTTTTCCTGAGTGTCCAAGTTGGTTTCTCTTACATTTCTGGCCCTGGGTTTATAAATTTTGATTAAAAAGAATGATTCCCTGACTGAAAATAAGAGAATGAGAATTTAGTGAATAATTGGGCTGATCATGGAACCTTTTTAATCACATATTTTATCAATTTACTCACTGTCAGTAGTACTGACAGCTATCGGTGGGAACTCCTGGCATTGGGGTTTAGTCTTTGTGGTAAAGTGAGTCTCGGAAGAGTATGTGCCCAGTTATTTTAACTAAGACAAGAAAAACAACTTCCTTTGTGAAATCATTCATTTACAGTTCACTTTAAAGGGCTTCCTTCTGTCACCAAGTCTACAATTGTGGAAATGAAAGTTTCTGGCTTTGAAAACATGTGATGCTTATGAAGCAGCAGTGATTGTTTAAAAAAGCAGTAGAGTTGTGCAAAATGAAACTGATGAAACAAATTTCCTGGACTGAATTGACCAAACTGACTCACAGTGTGAAGTATAGACATCTAATTTATGATAGCAGCCCCATATCAAGGTCATGGCTGCATGGTCATACTAGCTGCATTAACTCTCTGACCTCTTCAAACTTTGACCTCTTCAAACAATTGCTAA
>NW_010158602.1:0-240 GCF_000695765.1 Mesitornis unicolor
CCGGCCGCCCGCGGTGCGGGCACCGAGGCTTTGCAGCCTGCCTTCCCTTCCCGCAGGCGGATTTCCGTGGTTCGAGACGACGTTTTCAGAGGTTTTAATTTTTTTTCGGTTTCCTCTATTTCACAAACTGCCCCGGGGCCGGTGGTGGCGTGTATCTCCAGATTTAAAAATCACTGATGCCGTTCATTTGAGATGTGGTGTTTCCGCCCCTGTCCCCTTAAGATAATGTCTTATGAGGAC
>NW_010158602.1:331-607 GCF_000695765.1 Mesitornis unicolor
CGTGATCTGTTTTTTCTCGAGGCTCTTCACAAGGAAAACATAAAATAACCTATTTTTGTTGTTGTTTGGGGTGGCGAGCAGCAGCATCGGCCTCACTTTGTCTTTCCGGCGTGGGAAGGAACGGGTTATCGAGCTAACAAAAACCCGATGGCGATTTTTCGAGCAGAAAGGAGAAAAAAAAAAAAAGCAGCTCCCGTTGCAGCAGGGGAAGCTGGCGTCGAGGCGGGCGGCGGCGGAGCCCTCCGCCTTCAGCCCCTGCGGGCGGGAACCGGGAGG
>NW_010158602.1:649-6062 GCF_000695765.1 Mesitornis unicolor
GCGCGCGGTCCGGTGTGCGGCAGTCGCCGCCTCTGGGGTATTGTTTGAAGCAGGTTTTTTGGTTATCTTTAAAACAAACATTTTTTTTTTAAATTTTATTTTATTTCAAGATGACCTGACAGATTAGTCCATCTGTTCTTACGGCTTTACGGGGGGCGGGGGAGGGGGTAAGGGGAGAAATGATCTATCGATGCAATGCTGATGAGTTGAAGATAACATGAGTTGCATTTTTATGACAAGAAATTACAGATAGCATCGACTGATCTGCGCTTTGAAGAAATTATTTTTTTCCCTGTGAAAGCAAACGCATTCATAAAAAATTTAACTGCTTTGACAGAATAAAGCCAGTTTTCACACAGCAATGATTATCTTTTCTCCTTTGGAATGCCATTCAAGACATTACAGAATGACAGCATGATGGGGGTTGGAAGGGACCTCTGGAGATTATCCAGCCTCTCTGCTAGAGCAGGGTAACCCAGAGATCACACAGGAACACGTCCAGGTGGGGTGTGAATGTCTTCAGAGAAGGAGACTCCACAACCTCTCTGGGCAGCCTGTTCCAGGGCTCTGTCACTCTCCCAGTAAAGTTGTTTTTCCTTAAGTTGAACCTCCTGTGTTCCAGTTTGTGACCATTGCCCCTTGTCCTGTCACTGGGCACGAGAAGAGTCTGGTCCCATCCTCCTGACCCCCATCTTTCAGATATTTATAAGCATTAATGAGATCCCCCTCAGTCTCCTCCAGGCTAAACAGATCCAGACCTCTCAGCCTTTCCTCATATGGAAGATGCTCCACGTTGTGACAGTGATCTTGGCTCTAGGTTTGCCTGACTAAAATGATATGTGGGACGGGATAGTTTTTGTAAACTGAACTAAGACATGATTAAATATGCTGTGATTTCCTATGATTAATTTCCTCTGGAAATTACTTTATGTCCAGATGTTGAGAAGTCTGTCTTACTGGAACTGAACTCTGTTAGTATGGAAGCTCCTTAACTTTAAATTTTGTTTAATGAAGGAGGGGAAGGTAAAACAAATACCACAAAGAATCTCTACTCACTTTCTGATTGTTATTTCTTTAAACACTTTGTTACTTTCATGTAAATGTTTTGTTGTTGTTGTTTGCTTTTTTCTGTCTAAAGGAGGTCAGAAAGGCTGAGAATAGTGTAGCTGAGGATACACAGAAATTTGTCGAAATTTCAAGAATCTAAAAGTTATTTGTAATAGATCTGATAAAAATGTTTTCTTTAATTATTTTGAAGAGCAACATCCTGACTTAAAGGTTGTTACCATACTTACTTTACCATGGTACTGCATTTTTTTTGACAGGTGACTGCTTCCCATATCTATTCTAACTGACTTTTGCAAAAGAAGAATGTATTCTTGTTATATTGCATTCTGCCAGCTGTAGCAGACTTTGCAGACAGGCATTTTTTAACAATTCTGTTGATAACACACAAGCCAGAAGAGAACTGGGTTATTGAAGTGAATTGGAAAAGTTTATGTTCATTTGTAGGTGGGAGCAAAGGTAAGCTTTCTTGAAGGACTGGAATAAAACCTGAGGCTTGAGCAGCTGCAGAAATTGGTTTTGAAGTACCATTTCCAGTTCTTACAAATGCAGGAAGAAGGTATTTAATGTATATTGATACCATAGTATCTCCTTGAGTATCTCCTAAAAAGACAATTTCCATGTCAGCACTGCATTTCTGAACTTTGCAGGCAGAATGGAACTGAGATAAAACAGGCTGTTTTTTTACTTTATCTAGAAAGCAAAGAAAATCTGTGAAGTTCTGATTTTTCCTTAACAAAATTTTGAACAGCGGAGTTGGGCATTGAGTCCATGCAGATAGCACAATTTACTAGCAGAAATTCTCATATCTACTTCTAGCGCTCATGATGTTGTAAAAGGACACAGTGGCATGCACTTCCTCCTCTTTGAAGAACATGCTGCATAATGTAGTAAAATGGATGTGGTTGTGACCAGGAGACTGAGAAAAGAAAGTTCTTTGTTACTGGGGGTGGAGCTTCATATTTGCTAGGCCGGAGCTAGTATTACATACATGTATCTTTTCTAAGATACACATCTACACTGTGCTAAGTGAGCCTGGGGGGTCTTTCATTGTCTATTAGGTTTCTAATGCTCTTACCGAATGTCTGCATTTCTTCCGTTCTGGTATTGATCATCATGTATTTATGCTTTTTCCACGGACTGGTCTACAGAAAGCAGCTTCCTTCAGCACACAGTGCTGATGCTCCCCTGGGTCAGAGTCCATCCAGTGCCTTGAATGAGGCAGATGTCCCAGGGAAAAATAGACTGTGATCACGGGACTTAAACCGTAACATTACACATGTAAATTAGAGAGGGAAGAGCGCGCAAACTACTTGTTTAAATGGCTTTGTGTATCTATCTGTTGTACACTTATACATGCATAAAAATATTGAAAGAAATTGTAAATACTTGGTTCACTCCCATAGTTTAGTTTTTCCCACTTCCTTCAAAAAGCTGGGACCCTGTTTTTGTTTTACAGGTGCATTTATAGTTAGAATTACCTTTGTAATTAAAATTTGGTTTGACCTTCAGAAACACCATATATTTTGAACTAATATATGCAATTTTTTATCACATATTATGTCAAAAGCAGCTTGTCCTAGAAGTTCCACATAAAACCCACAAAGATGTTTTAGTGGATGGCTGACATAATTAGATTTCAGAAACGAAGACCTGTGTTTGGGAAAGCACTTGATGCTGCATCACTGAAGTTGAGGTGCATCGTGCAGCCTCTTAGGTGGTGGGTGAGAAGTAAGTTTGGGAGTGGGTGGATGTTAAAGAGACTGACTAGCAGTTCTCATCTCTTGATGTGTCTGCATGGAGTATTCCCAGTTACTCACTCCTCTGTTTTTGGGACAGCGTGGCTGTACTGTTCTGTCTCAGTGGCTCTGCTACTTAAGCATACATGAGAAGTTGATTTACTCAACTAACCCAGAAGAAAACGATTTCTTTTGTTTTGCTTGATTTTTTTTTCCTCTTCCTTGGGTTAGTAAACTGAATTATCTTCTTGTGTGGTCAGATGAGTGCTAGAGCAAGTACACAGAATAGGGACAGAAGTGTCAGGCCTGGAAGAATAGAATGCTCCCTCTTCCAGCAGCAAAGATATGTTTGGTCCACTTAGCTGTCCTATCTCACTGTCACCTGTGCCACTGTAGACTACTGCGGTCAGAAAGGGGGTGGATTATGTATAAACCCAACAAGACAAAATAATTAAGGTACTGGCTTTATTCTTATTGTTAGCCTTTGCTTACTGTCCTTCATATGTAGAATGTCCACAGCCACACACTAAACATTCAGAACATATCACTAGATGAAAAAAAAATGTTTATCTGCCAAGTAGATATGAAAAGAGGAAGGAGAAGTGGTTCTGTTAAGTGGTGTGGCCTTTGTACAAGAGCAGCAGTTTTTTTGGTGCCAGGCTACTATTAGTATCTTTTCTTTCACAGAATTTAAGGTTGTAAGTTTTAAAATATTTTCATAGCTTTCTCTTGCCTACTTACTAGTTTTGAAGTGTGTGATTTTTGTGAGTTGTAGAAAAATGCTGTTCGGTCTACATTCAGAGAAATAGCTTTTATTCATTCAAAACAGATATAAAACATCTTCTCTTTCATCCTCTGAATACTCAATGTATTTTCCCATGTGACCCCAACATCTTCATCAAATTTGTTTCTCCTTCTCTTTTTCTCCTCATAGGAATTGTTATTGAAAAACAAACTTTTCAGTAGCTAGGTGCTTTCTAGAGCTCCGTCATCCACTGGTGGGCCTGGTGAGCTGGCTCAGATCCAACAATAGCAGCCCTCTTAGTCTGGCTTCTTCAGTTTGTGCTGCTGTGTTTATTGCAAGGATTGTCATTTTGTAATAGGATCCTCTGCTTACTTGTTTCCATTCTTGTTAACTAAAATGTTTCATATTCTGATCTTTTCCATGAAACCAAGAGGGTATCTTCCTTGACAAATAGCTGAATCTTCTGAAGTCTGTGTGATGGACTCTCCAGATCTCATCTCGTTTTTTTCCTCATTGTAAATGAGATTCTGGTTCTGCTCATTTTGTTTCTTTTCAGGAAGAACTGCAATTACTGAGCTTTTCAGAGCAATAATAACAGAAGTGGTACCACTCCCTGCCATTTCCGAAATGTTTCTTTGTTCACAGAGTATTTTGTTAGTCTTCAGCTGTGGTATGGCATGAAGAACTTGTAATCAATCTATTAGCTAACCATTATGGTCTGAAAGTAGCAATACACTGAATGCATTAAATCAGATGTGCTTATGACTTTTCCCTTAAAATGACATGCTTAAATAATTTTGTTGATGATCTTTTTACTGGATTAGAAATATTTGGCCATCTAAATATGCATTCTGTTCTGTATTCAAAACCAAAGCCTTTTCAGTTATCTCTTTTTTTGTCTTTTCATAGTGGGTTACATTTCAAGATTATAAATGAAAATTCAGAAAGTTGGACTGTTGTGATATCTTTTGTTTTCTCTTTTTTCTTGCTTTCATCAATCTCAACTTTGCCTTCCTTCCCTCGTGATTTAACTGATCATTTAGTCCTGTGGCACTATATCATTGCAGGATCCTTGATGTCAGGAATTATTCTACTTAATTTTATAATATAGTTGACTAAATAAAAGACACTTAGTGTGTAACACTGTAGTTTTACTTTTTTTGTTTGCTTGGTTTGGTTTTTTGTTTGGAATTTTTCTAAAGGTAAGAGTGGCCACATAGATGGGCCTTTGGTCTGACTCAAACCCAGTATCTTTTCTCCGAGAATAGCTGTAAGCTGGTGCCAAGGGAAAGATAAGAAAGGTGTAAGCATATGTGGTATTTTCTGCTGAGGCATTGGTAGTCTTCATCTGTTTTCTGCTCAGAACTTTTGAGTCAGGTATAGTTTCTGTTAAGGATTACTTCTTCCACTTGACCTGCATTTCTTCAGCTATCACTTGAAAAGGCAATTCAATAAAAATGGCCTTTTCCATTTTTCAGATCATTTCTTGTACATGTTCATTTGTATACCAGCTGTCGTGGCTTAGGCCCAGTGCATAACCGAGTACCATGATGCCCCAAAAAGGGCTAGTCAAAATAAGGACTGGGAGGGCTTCTCATCACTTAAACAGGTCACAGGCAAAAGACAGACTCATCATAAGGAATAAAAACCAAAACTATTCTAGTTTGTTACCAACAAAGCAGTAGAACAATGGGAGATACAACCAGATCTTAAAGTCAAAACACCTTCCCTCCACCCCTCCCTTCTTCCTGGGCTCAGCTTTTGTTTCGGGTTTCTTCACCTTCCCCTTCCCCCTTTGCCTTGAGGTGCAGGGGGATGGGAGTGAAGGTTTTCATACCATGTGCTTCTCAGGAGTAGGAAGACT
>NW_010158603.1:0-981 GCF_000695765.1 Mesitornis unicolor
GCTGCCGCTCTCCAGCGCTCCCACCTGCGCCACCGCGCACGGGCCAGCCCTGGCTGGCCAGCCCTGTGTGGCTCCAAGAGAAATCGTTAATAGTAGAATATAAAGCTTTTAGGTAAACCAGTGTATTACACGTGATTATGTTGATTCAAGATAAAATTACATTCTGGAATAGATTTGTTCTCGAGATTTGAGAAAGGAAATACCTCTACATACTTTTTTTTTTTAAAGTATTTTTGCCTTTGAGTGTAGCACCACCTTGCTGTTATCCTACGTCACTCCTTTGAAAATCAGTTGACCTTTTATGCAGTATTTTAATAGCTTGATTCTGTACTTGTAACTCTGCAATACATCCTTAGGCCCATGCTTCATTATATACATTCTTATGTGCAATAAACAGTCACAACGCTTTGTAAAGTGGTGTGTATCAATCCAGACACAGAGTAAAAATGTAGCACAGTGAAGGGTTCTGTGTCTTGAAGGCAGCAGTGGATGAACTAGAATTTTCTACTTGAATGTTGCTACAGTAGCTTTACCATACAAAGCAACAAATAGAGTTTATTGTTATCAGAGTAAAGTTTCTTTTCTCTGGAAATTACTGACTAAATATTTGTCTGCATATAAGAAAAAGGGATCTCATGGCAGAAGCTGCTTGCTAGGCTGTAGGAAGAAACTCGGGTAGGAGTTGCAGGACTTGTTTGTCCTACAATAGGAACAGTAGCAACGTGAGCTACGTAACAAAAACAAAGTATTTACAGTGGCAAGTGTGCTTGTCCCCCGAGCTCCCCCACACCCGCCATCCCCTGCAGCCCCACCGTCTCTTCAGTGGCGCCCCGCTCCTCCCTTCATCCCCACCGTCCTCCTCAGCCCCAGGACCACCGACAGCTCCCAGCAGTCTTGCCAGGAAGCAGGCGGCCGACACCTGCGACCGAAGGCTGCTGCTCGGAGCACTACCTTGGACAACTCGTTTGGTTCTTTTTGATT
>NW_010158604.1:0-4667 GCF_000695765.1 Mesitornis unicolor
GGGCGCTTGGATGCTGCTCACCCCCCTGACGGGGTGGGACGGAGAAAGGGAGACGAGGGTCGGAGATGGATGTGGACCGAAGGGGTTGGCCTGTGATTTGGGTTTTATCTGGCTGCTTGTTCTAGTGTCGGCCAATAACGTGTGGCAGTAGTCTTGAGCTACCTGAAAGCATTTACCGTGAGTAGGAAGCCTCACAGAGGTAGAAGGGGAGGAGGGTGCTGAGCACAGCGTGTGGCTTGGTTTGGGCAGGGTGAGGGGAAGTAGAAGCCTCTGGAAGGGGGATGCTCAAGGTGCAGAACTGGAGGCCCAACAGGTGGGGTAGATGTGATCAAACAGCCAGGAAGACCAAAGGTGAAGTACAACAAGGTCTGAGAATTTTGGGGACTTAAAAATGTGTGCCTTAATTTTTTTTTAATTGTGTTGAATATCTTCAGAATAACATGAAAGGCTAAACTTTCACTTTCTTTGTGGTTAAGAACTTTCTAGGCTTAAGAAAGAGAAATGCTGCAGATGATTTGGTTTTGGAGGGAAGCAGACATTGTATTGATGGTCATGGTGGTAATGATAGCAGTGATAAAGGTCTTGACTTTATTATTATTAGTGTTAGCATAATTAATGCTGCAGTGTTTCAGCAGAGCACCATGGAAAACTTCCTGGAACTTATTTAGAATATATTAGATGTCTGGAAACCAGACGTTGGGAATGTCATTTTTTCTAAATGCAGTACACTTACTTAACATTATCAAGTAACTGTAACTAACATACAGGTTTTATGGGACATTTTACCCACTGTGATTTGAGTTATTGCTAAAATATTGTTAGGAGCTAGAGGAACTATAATAATGTATGAGATAATAGGGATAAAATACTGGTTAAATTAAGAGTGAAATCTTTTGCTCTAGATTTGCTCTGATGCACTTGAAGTGGCTTCAGAAAACCTCCTAAGTGTTGGTTTGGTCGTATTGCACAGGCTTATCCAAAACACTTAACAAAACTAGGAAGAGCTTTGAGTTAAACTTTGTGTTTGTATTAAGTCTCAGTATTTCTAGTTGAAAAAAAAATATATTATGGGTCGAATACTTCACAGACAACATCACAAGCTGTGTGTAAGATGTAAACTGCTTCCTGGTATCCGCTGCCCCCTGGGAAGGGAAGCCTAATGCAAAGCAGTAGGAAAGACTGCAGCTTCCGTTATGTTGCCCTCTTGTTTGTTGTGCTGCAGCACTTCCCCCTAAGTAGATGTATAAACCCTTCACTGAGAATGCACTGTGGCTTGTACTTAGCCCTGCCTTTTACTTCCTTTTCTGGCCTTTCATTTTTCTGCCTCGGGTGGTGGTTGTGATAGGAGCCTGTTCTTGCTGGAATCAGTTCTGTAGCAAGGCAAACCTGAATTGATTTCTAGGCATGGTGATCTTGGGGCACTCCAGATCTCCCCTCACCTAATGTAGTTTCCCTAGCAGCCCGTCTGTTTTATGGTCAAAAAGACTGCAGTTCTGTCTTTGCCCTGCAAGAACTTCCAGTTCTGCAGGAGTGATCTCTTTGCTGACAAATGGTACATGGTGTTTTTCCCCTACTGTATCTGCACTGTTGTACATTATTTTTAGAAACTGGCATATCTGAAATGCTTATTAAAATCAACCTTTGTTGCTGTCACCTTTCACACCTAATCTCTTGCCTTGTTTGTGCTCCTTACAACCCAAACAGAAGGCAGTTTTTTCTGTGGGGCTGTTGAGCTCTCCAGGAGAGGTTTGGCTAATCCTGTCCAGGAGACTTTACTCAAGTCTTAAATAGCAGTGTATTGTAGCCACCTCCCCCTCTTGAGGGGGAAAAAAAGAAGAGGGAGGCATACCACCCCCACACAGAGCTCCTGCCTCTGGCCTGAAGTAAGCAAGGCAGTTTTAGTTTAGCCTTGTCTGCTGTTGGTTGAGCTATGGCGTTAAAGGCAGAGTCTTCACAATGCTGGAAGCTGCCTAGCTGCAAAACCAAGTATTTAAGGGGGAAAAATAGTGTTGTTTGCATCATACAGATTATTGTGTATTTGAATATAATTTCATTATATCCCTTTCAGAGGAGTGGTGAGGTAATGTACTGGTTACTGAAATTGTAGTGTTCGGTTGCAGTTGTCCAGCTTTGCTATAGCGTGTGGATCTCCCCCATCTGCCTAAAGAGAGGTCTTAGACAAGTGCAGCTGACAGAACTGCACATGAAGCTATGGCATTAAGCTGACTCTGCTGCCAGCAGCTTGATTTCCTTTATCCTTGGCTACTTTATCTCACAGTACTTTCACTTGTCCTACTACAACCCTTTTTGCCTTTGTGTGCTGGATTGGACTGGAGTATTGATTTGGGGTTAAACTAACGCGGCGGAAGGACTTCGAGCCATCTTAAACCTGCTGCTAGGACATCATGAGGCTGTGTAAACAGTTACCCTGGCACCGCAGAGGAGCCAGGATGTGGAAGGTGGAGGGACTGTGAGATGTAGAAACGGTTTCCTCTGCTCTTCTCTAGTTCTGACTGTACATAACTAGTGGACTGCAGAGTAGGGTAGCCAAGCCTTTGCTCAGAAACCATAAAAATGTCATTTGAGAGGGAAAATGAGCGTCTCTGTCTCAGCCTTTCTGTTCTTGTCGGCTTGCTTTTTTTGTGTGTTACGAATTTATTTACTTTTTTGCCTTTAAATTTTTCTTCTGTAATTCAGCATTTGGAACACAAGACTTTGCTAGCAAATTTTGCTCTTCCTATATTTAAGTCATTCAGCTGTCACTTCAGATGCTGCTAAAATAGAAACCACTGATGCTCTTCCAGCTAAAGTGCTGAGGTGTAGTTCATAGTAAGTGACTTATTTGTATTAAGACTCATTTAATCTGACCGTTAATTCTTCTTAAAAAAAAAAAAGTAATTAGTAAACTAGATAGCCAGTAGCAACTCAAATGTAGTTATACATTCTGAAATATGCAGCGTTAAGAACTGGCTTGATGAACCACTCAAATAGATTAGTAACCAAGGAGATGATTAAACTGGTTTTGCAGGCTCTGCTTGACCTGATAGGGAAGTTACTTTCTAAATAGTATGTTCTGGAAGTATGATAGCAGAAGACTTAAACGTTCTTTGTGTGGGCCCTCTCACTGTCCTTCCCTCAACATCTCTGTTGGAGAGAATGGTGACAACTGTCTGCCGTATGGGTCAAGCATTTGCAGTCATGCCAGTTACTAAGAACTTTCTCCTTTATGCCCAGTGAAAGGAGAATTCTAAATAAAAATAAATCTCTGGAGCTGCATTACTGCCTAGAAATTCAAAGGTAGCAATCACTTGCCTCTACATTTTGAGAGTGCCACTTCTAGGGCAAGAAGCTGATCTTGTCTCTGAATCTCACTCTGAATTGGTTTAGTTTTCACTTCATTAAAAATGTGTGTAGTGCAGCTGTTCCAGGTGTCTATTTTCAGTGCTCTACTACAGCTCCCATAAATTCCAGAGGAAAATGCTTTGGCCTTTTGACAGTCAGGAGTTGGTGAACAGTGCTTAAATGTCACCTGTGCTTTTTCTAGTGTAGAAGCTGGCTAGACATAGAAGGAGCAGACTCTTCCCAGTTAGTACTTTGGTATTGTACCACAGAAGTTTTTGATCTGAGTGGTGTGCCAATGTCTGTACGTGTCTGAAGACCTTATAAAAAAAAGGTAGATGTTTTGGTCATCTCTGACTTGCAGCAGTGTTATGGTGAAAATGGGGTCCGCATTAAAGTAGAATGGAGATGTGAGAAGCTCTCGCCTATTAAGAAAGGGTTCCTTTGAAGGCTTGTGACAGTTTCATGATCAGAAATACATTAACGTCAGAAGTATTACATAGTTAAACCTAAAGAAAGGAAGTATGGACAGAGTAAAAAATGGGTAATGATGATAATTGCTTGGAAATTGGACACTTCTTCAAGGGAGAAGTCTGATTGTAATGAAGTAGGTAGCTGTGTGTCTGATGGTCAGGCTACATTGTAGGTGACTAATTGAACACCTGTAGTTGCTAGCAGCTTGAAGCTCCACTGAAAAATTGGTTTGTCTGTTTTGTATGAAACCTGAGTTTCTTCTCTCTCCCCCTCCCCTCACTTTCTATCTTCTGTTTAGGAATAACCTAACTTACTAGGGCATAATCTTGTTTATGTTGTGTCCCTAAGGACTGTGTGAAGTGAAGTTTAATTTTTCTCCTGTAGCAGTACATCCATTATGGATAGAAGTAGCTTTTTAAATGTCAAAAATGTGTGCTTCACTTAAATTTCTCTTCTGAGAACACAGTGTCTTTTATTTCTTATAATTCAGTTAGTTTGTGTATTGTTACATATTAACAGAATAAGGAGCTTGGCATGACGACTGGCAGTTGCAGGAGATGCTACCAGGTTGTACTCAAGGTGTATGAATGGTAGCTTATGTTGAATTGTATGTATGACTAGTTTAATATGTAGGAGATGCCCTAAACAGCTTTCTGTAGGGATAAAAACTTGTGAATACTGCTTGCCAGTGATTATAAAGAGGCAATGACATGAAACTGGATTAGTTTCCCTTAATGCTTTTAGCTTGCCTTTTTTTTTATTTTGGGGCTGGGGGGGAAGTTTGCTTGGGAGCTTAAACAGATTGTACTTCTACCTCGAAATGAGAATCATAGAATGGTTCAGGTTAAAGCTCA